>NW_015505687.1:1118296-1138304 GCF_001515645.1 Sinocyclocheilus grahami
CCTAAAAGGCAATGTGCTGAAATGGTTTGAATCTTATCTTACGGATAGGTCTTTTTCAGTGAGAGTTGGGAACTGTAATTCTTCAAGATTACATCTTCCTTGGGGAATTCCACAAGGGTCAATTTTGGCGCCGTTGCTGTTTTCCCTCTATATGCTACCTTTGGGGGCTATATTTCAAAAACAAAGTATCATACCACTGCTATGCAGATGATACTCAGATTTATCTACCCGTGAGAGAGTCAAACCCAGATTCCATAAAGGTGTTAGTATCTTGTTTACAGGAGGTAAAGGACTGGATGGCTGCAAATTTTTTGTTGCTTAATGAAAATAAAACTGAGGTTGTTGTTTTTGGCCCTAAGAATCAAGAAGTGACTCAGTGTTTAAATTCAACGCACCTGTCTGGCTTTATGAAAACCCATGTGAAAGACTTGGGCTTCGTTTTGGATGGTGAACTAAAGATGGACAGGCAAATAAACACAGTGGTGAGATCTTGTTTTTTTTTTTCATTTATGTCTGTAAGCGAAGACGAAACCGTTTTTTTATCTACCACTCATTTGGAAAAAGCCATTACGGCTATCGTTTGACCTCTACAAAATCAACACCTCCTTTGTGTTATTAGGACAAAATACAAACACAGGGGAGATGGAGCCTTTTCGCGAGCTGGCCCAAAACTGTGGAATGACCTCCCTCATAGTATTAGATCTGTTAACTCACTACCAGTTTTCAAAGCTGTGTTAAAAGCAGATCTTTTAAAGACTAATGAGGAGTTGTTGTGATGCAGGTTTAGTTACTCTAAATTGTGTGATTTGTGTTGTAATTTGTGACTATGTTTGTTTTTATGTAATTTTATTGTGATATGGTGAAGCACTTTGGGCAACCTGGTGTTGCATTAAACTGTGCTATATAAATAAACAAACAAACAAACAAGTTGAGATTAAGGGCTTCACAGTGTGTGCATCAAGAACTTCAGTTTCAGATACTTGCTGTGAAGAAGTCCTCTAAAAGATTTGTGTCAGTTGATTTGAAGTGTATCATTCACTCAGATGTTTCTGTTTCTCCCACAGGTTTGAGAAGAACAACCTGATCAATGCGAACTCTGGTAAGGAGTTTAAGTAGTGCTCTAATTTTGCTTTTACCTCTTCAGTGAATGAACATCAAGTGAAATTTATCCAAAGTTTCTTTGAATAAAAAATTAATAAATGGAAATGGAAACACAATGAGGGCTGAATTTTAGTCTTCTCTTGTTGAGAACAAGTTAAAGTTGTACGGCGTCTCAGGTCTCTGCGAGAAGCAAATTGGGACATCTTCATGTAGTGGAGGAGCAGCTCTTGCTCAGTGAATCGTTTTTGACTTTCATTACATGTAAGTTGAGTGTTAAATGCTCCTTGATCTTCGTTCTTGTTCCTTTTTAATGAGCTGCTGCCTGTCAGGAGAGGGCATGTGCCAAAACTGGGGTGTTTTCCGCTCTCTTGGCATTGGTAGGGGAGGAAGAGAGAGAGGAGGAGGAAAGGACTGTCTCACAGTCTGTGAGGTGCGGCGAGGCAGAGCAGGTTATCATCACTCACATTGATCCACATTAGAATTCAGCACTAGCTCCAAAGCTTCCTGGCTTGAGCAGAGGAGGAACGCATTTCCAAAACCTGATTTGGCCCTGTACATGCTTTCTCTAGACAGGAAAAAAAGACTCTTCAATTCCATAAAGTGGCCGAGTTTTGAAAGCTGGATTGGAGCGGGCATATCTTTAGACACAGGCGTAGATTTAGCCACGCAGTGCGCTCTACCTCTCGAGGTTTGTGAAGCAACACAAAAGATTGCTGGATTAGGAAGGCAAATCTACAAAGGGCATTGCAAAGCTTTAAACACAGATTTAGCATATTGAAACTGAACCCTCAGAGCCAGCATCATCTAATGTGATTAACACCCGTAATTAAAATCTTATTTTTACTCCCTTTTTAACTGTCTGCTCCCAAAGTATTAAATAAACAGAACATCATCTTGTGTAACTCTGAATAACTTAATATTGAACAGATATGCATAAGCGATTTGTGCATGCAGGCAGTTTCTGAATAATAATACCTTTAAATAATAATGGAGTCATCAACTGTCATGAGGAAACTACAACAACTTACCCTGATTCTCTACAGTAAGCCTATAAAAATTATTGACATTTTAGATTTAGCGGGAAACTGCATGCTTCCATCATTTGTCTGTGCATGTTTGTCATATTCATAAATAAAGGAAAGAAGGTCAGGTTACTGCTGTATGCAGTGGAAAGTGTCATAGCAGCACCAATGAACGTCAAACTGAAAATGAATTGCAAGTGAAAGGAAAAGCAATGCCTGTAATAAAACTTAAAACAACAAGGTTTGGCTTTTCAAAAATATGTTTAGTTTGCATAGCATCACATTTACTAGGTTCATAAAAAATGTCAATCTCTAAACTTTGGTATTTGCCTATAATTACTTATTATAATTAACTAGCCAAGCTGTAATTGTTTCCATGTTTACTTTATCTGATATAAATAGCAATCTATGTCTAATGCCCAACTTTTGTAACTTTAAAAAAAAAAGGTTGTTTTAAATAAGGCAAAACAACAGCACAATAAAAGCTACTTACTGTACCTTCTTGTCATTTTTTTTCTGGATATCTGTCTTTTATGCATGTAGGTATTTATTTATTTATTTTTGGAGTAAGGTTTTGATGTTGTTAGTGACATTCGCACATTGGTTGTTTTAAATAAGGCAAAACAACAGCACAATAAAAGCTACTTACTGTACCTTCTTGTAATTTTTTTTCTGGATATCTGTCTTTTATGCATGTAGGTATTTATTTATTTATTTTTGGAGTAAGGTTTTGATGTTGTTAGTGACATTCGCACATTATGGTGCTTATGTATTCATTCATCTGTGCAAAATAGTGGAGCTGAAGCACAACTCAAAGTCACCAAAACAATATTCCTCTACAAGTTATGTTTGAACCACTAGTGTGTCAAAATTTAATTAGCTGTAATTGCACATACGTAAAGTTATCAAAATACAGTGGGGAAAATAATTATTTGATCTCCTGCTGATTTTGTAAGTTTGCCCACTTACAAAGAAATAAAGGGTCTGTCATTTTTATTTTCAACAAGGGTTTCTGCACCAAGTACTAAGTCTTGTTTTGCTTGGGGATCAAATACTTATTTCACTCACTGAAATGCAAATCAATTTCTAACCTTTATATAATGTGTTTTTTTCTGGATTTTTTGGTTGATATTCTGTATCTATCTGTTAAAATAAACCTACCATAAAAATTACAGACCCTTCATTTCTTTGTAAGTGGCTAAACTTACAAAATCATTAGGAGCTCAAATAAACATTTCCCCACTGTAAGATCCAGGATCAGAATTTAAAATGGCTTCATTCAGTTTAGCTATCAAAAACAGCACAATTATGCTTCAGTCTTAATTAACTTTATTATGCTAATGATACTTACTGTTCTGGTCACATTTCATCTGGGTAAACTCAGTTTTTGCTTTAATTACACTTAAGTAATCATATCAAAATAAGCTCAAGATCAATTAAAATGGACTCCTCCAGTTTAGCTGTGAAAACAGCAAAAAAATTGAAAAAAAAATGTTTCAGTATCCATTACCTCTGTTTTTGATGTTGATGATGACATACTCTTTTCACACATTTAATCACATTAAATCATGGTAAACATTGTTTGCTTTGTAATTATTTAAGTAAAAATTATCAAAGTAAGTTCAAGATCAATTGACAAACTATAAAAAAAGAAAAATACCCATGAATCTCCATTAACAGAGTACTCTTGTTTGTCTAACAGTGTCAGCTGACAATCTAATTGAATGTGTTAAGAAGAAGGACCATCAGAAGGTAAGAGCAACATTTGAATACATTAAGCACATAAATACAGTAACCTTGATTTTTTTTTTTACCTTCTAGGTTTTTCAGATTTTGGTGTTGATTTTTAACAGAGGCTTTTTTTTAACAAACTGGCTTGCAAGAGCATACACCTATTAAGATTTGAGATATTTGAGTAGGTAGCTCGGATGTTGTGTTTTACAGTGATTTAATATGCAAGAGAGCGCGATCCATGTGCTTTTAGTTAAATGTTCACTTGGCCTATAGGATATTCTGTCATCTCTAACGAGTAAAAATTATCAAAGTAAGTTCAAGATCAATTGACAAACTATAAAAAAAGAAAAATGCCCATGAATCTCCATTAACAGAGTACTCTTGTTTGTCTAACAGTGTCAGCTGACAATCTAATTGAATGTGTTAAGAAGAAGGACCATCAGAAGGTAAGAGCAACATTTGAATACATTAAGCACATAAATACAGTAACCTTGATTTTTTTTTTTACCTTCTAGGTTTTTCAGATTTTGGTGTTGATTTTTAACAGAGGCTTTTTTTTAACAAACTGGCTTGCAAGAGCATACACCTATTAAGATTTGAGATATTTGAGTAGGTAGCTCGGATGTTGTGTTTTACAGTGATTTAATATGCAAGAGAGCGCGATCCATGTGCTTTTAGTTAAATGTTCACTTGGCCTATAGGATATTCTGTCATCTCTAACGCAGGACTGACCTCACCATTAAATGTCAAGTATCTTGTAAAGCGGAGGCGGAACCAGATAAATGATCCTGCATATTCTATTGACCTTTCACTCGTTCTTGGTTTCTATGGTGACCAAATGGGCTTTCTCTAGAATGATAATCTCTCACACCCAGCCCAAAACCTGTCCCCACTCGTAATGCCTCGGTACAGAGAGGAGACGAGGGTACATTTCAGGTATTAATAAGGATATTTGGCATGTTGCAATGGGCAGTGTACAGCACACAGCATCCTTTTCCTGCCCCAATATGTTTTCTTTAAATAAGCATTTCACTGCCCTTACAGCTGGACCATAGAACTATAAACAGTCAACTCTGACATTTAAACTGGCATGAAATATGCAGAACTACATTCAGACTCTCATTCACACAGACACTCAGGTGTGTCTGTAATTACCAGATTGAAAGCTGGTGAATAAAAAACCTCTGATGATACTAATCTTTCTAGACTCACAGCCTAGGACTGGTGTTAATGCCAGTATTCTATGCCCAAACTCTCTCTGGTGTGTAAACGAGTCCTGACAAATTTCTGACAGATTTTGGGCTTTGTCGCATGGAAGGGTTGTTTGAACCTATTGAGACGGTAACTGGCATGTTTGCTATCAGCCTCCAGCCAAACTTGTGCTTTTCTCCTTAAGCACGTCTGAGCCCATCACTAGATTCTGTTTGAATGACTCTGTGGAAACCAGTACTTTTTGGGACTTCATTTGGCAATAATTAATAAGGCTCAGAGATCAGGGTACCATGTGACTTGCCATAATGGTGCTCTCTTTGGTTTCCTATTGTTTGGCATGCGTTTATCTCAGTGTTTGTTTGTATGACTGGCAGTTTTTCTCTGCAGTTGAAGGAGCTGCATAAGAAGGGGGCAGACCTGTGTGTGCTGGACCCTGTGGGCTGCACCCTACTCCACTATGCTGTGGAAGTGGGAAGCAAGGAGATCGTCAGATACATCATTGATAATGGTAAAATTATCACATAACACATGTCTGTAACAGCTCTCAAAAGCCACTGGCATAGACAACATGACTTTGTCTTTGCAGTTTTTATGTCTGTAAGTCTCTTGTTTTTTCTGTTTAATGATCCATTTAAAAGCTGCGTATGTGCTGTAGATCTTTGAAAGAGTAAAGTAAAGCTCTCATTGTCAGCAGTCTCTGTCTCTCTCAATTCTCAAATACTGTGAGGGTCGAAATGCCTAAGACTTCTAGTGAAAACTATATTACATTTTTTGAATTTAATACAATTTCTTAGTTACAAATGATATTATTAACAGTAATTTAAGTGAAACGTTGATTTGGTTACCATGAATGCAGTGCAGTGTCATGTCAATTTTACGTCATAATGTTTTGTTTGTTTGTTTGTTTTAATTTTTTCAACATTTTAAACTAATAATTTCTTCTCTTTTTAAATATCTGTTGTACAATGCCAGTAAAAGTTGGTTCACACCTACGTATTCTTTGCAATTTTTTAAAATGTGGAAAAGAAAATCAAAACTATGGCATAAATGGATATTCTACATCTAGATTCTACATTTTGTTAGATACTACATTGTTTTGGCTTTGTGTAAAAAAAATAAAAACTAGACATACATAACCGATATTTTTCTACAAAACAAATTTCAAGCTTGCAGTCCTTTAGATCAACAGGTCTCTATCATAAGAAACACATTCAGGTGTGTCCAAACTTTTGTCTGGTATTGTTTGCTTTCAATTGCTGTTTTTTGTGTTATCTGTAGAGTGTGTGTGTGTGTGTAGGGTGAAGCAGGTCATCTCTCTCTCCCACGCAAGCTTTTTACAGCTCTTCATTAAGCAACACGCCATCACCTCTGGGCACATGCTTTAGTGCGGTTGCAAGGTTTGATTTTTTTTAGGTCTCTATCATAAGAAACACATTCAGGTGTGTCCAAACTTTTGTCTGGTATTGTTTGCTTTCATTTGCTGTTTTTTGTGTTATCTGTAGAGTGTGTGTGTGTGTGTGTGTGTGTGTAGGGTGAAGCAGGTCATCTCTCTCTCCCACGCAAGCTTTTTACAGCTTTTCATTAAGCAACACGCCATCACCTCTGGGCACATGCTTTAGTGCGGTTGCAAGGTTTGATTTTTTTTCCCCCCTCTTTTTCTACAGCACCCACCGATATCCTGGATGTAACGGAGAGAGAAAAGTAAGTGCACACTTGATGCCATTTGTGATTTTTATCTGTTGACCGTAAAAGTTCAGGTTCTAGTTTATGATACTGTTGTAAGGACTGGCTCACTCCGGTTTTCTCAGGAATTATCTTGAGTTTCATTTTTAACAGCCTCCAGCTTGTCTTGTGTTTTTTTTGCCTCCTGCCCTCTCTGTCTATTTATCCCTTTCTCTATCTCTTGCTTCCTCTCTGTCTGTCTCTTTCTTTCTTATTCAGTGGAGAGACGGTATTGCACAAAGCAGCCTCGTTGTGTCAGAGGACAATCTGTCATTACCTAGTGGAGGCGGGAGCATCGCTCATGAAGACAGACTTACAGGTGAGATAGACATGTAGAGAAATAGTTCATGTTCATGTTTGATGCTGGAATAAAGGGGTAGTTCACACAAAAATGGAAATTCTGTCATCATTTAATCACCCTCGTGTCATTGCAAACCCATAAGACTTGGTTAAAGGTTGATCTTTGAAAACAAATTAAAGTGCTTATTTTTTGTATTGTTTAGATATAAAGAAGCCCAAATTAAATCTGTTCAGCACAAAAAGCGATGGTATATCTTCACAAGATTTGGATTAAATGACTTGATTCATATGGATTCGTTTTACAATGCCTTTTTTCCCCCTTTTTGGATCTAAGTTTTGGTTACTTAGACTTTCAGTGAAGGGACAGAAAACTCTCAGGTTTCATAAAAAAATATCTTAATTTGTGTTTCAAAGATTAACCAAAGTCTTATGGGTTTGGAACAACATGAGGGTGAGTAAATGATGAGGAATTTTCATTTTTGGGTGAACTATCCCTTTAATGTTCATAGTGGTCCACTTGCATGCACAGAATGAAGCCTCATGACCAGGTCTGGCGTTGTTCCTGACAAAAACACAATGAAAAATAATGTCTTAGCGTTTTGAGTATGTTTTGATACACATGCTGTCAGAGTTTATTCCATGTTTGTACTTGATTTGAGAATTTAGGAAGGAATGATTTTGGTAAGTTCTGAATACAGATTCATGCCAAGCCGGGTCTCTGTAGACGTTTGTGGCTTTTGGATCTCTCTCATTTTGGCTGCAGCCTCCAGGTGTTCTCCATCCCTGAACGTCTCTGTACTCAACTGCTCTGTTAGTCAGTGCTGACTAAGACCTCCGCATGAAACAAGGAACCATTCTTTCTTCCAGCAGCCCACCCTCTCCCCCGCTCACCTCCACAGATCCAGCCAAGAGACTTGAGCTCTCCTGCCGCACTTCTGATTGGTGTACCGCAAAATTACACACAGCTTTAGACACACTAGACTCTAATTACTGCCTCTCTTCTTTTCAGAAGAAACATCAATTTAAAAACTACTTATTTGAAGAGATCTGTGAGGGAATAATTTTCCACAAAGCACAAAAATCTAATTTGTGGATAGAACTAACTGCAGTACTTTCTATCGCTTACTCACGCTCTTTTTTTCCTGTAGTTTTGTACATTTGCACCACTGGGCCTCGGTGTAACGGTCTTCTCTAAAGCTCACAGCAGTCTAACAGACCTTTCCCAGCTCCCATCTGATAAATGTGTGAGATGGCACTGATTGAGTCTCCTGAGTGCCAATGAACTCTAGTCTGTCTGACAGCCTTCAGTTCTATCTATGTAATTATCAGTAACTTGTGTGCTGTTGAGGGAGATGAAATGTGTAAAATCACCAGTCTGACACGGTCTGAGAGCAGACCGATATGAAGATTTTTCTCTTCAGAGGATATCCCATGATTTTCATCTTCTCCTCTTCAGGGAGATTGTACTCCCTAGGGAATAATTTTCCACAAAGCACAAAAATCTAATTTGTGGATAGAACTAACTGCAGTACTTTCTATCGCTTACTCACGCTCTTTTTTCCTGTAGTTTTGTACATTTGCACCACTGGGCCTCGGTGTAACGGTCTTCTCTAAAGCTCACAGCAGTCTAACAGACCTTTCCCAGCTCCCATCTGATAAATGTGTGAGATGGCACTGATTGAGTCTCCTGAGTTGCTGTTGAGGGAGATGAAATGTGTAAAATCACCAGTCTGACACGGTCTGAGAGCAGACCGATATGAAGATTTTTCTCTTCAGAGGATATCCCATGATTTTCATCTTCTCCTCTTCAGGGAGATTGTACTCCCGTGCTCCTGACATACTCAATCTGAACAAGACCTGATTTAGCGGTGCCATTTTCCTGGACTGTGGTTTGTTGCACATAACCGCTCCATCAGTACTTTTCTGCCCTGCTTTCCCTCTGTTCAAATCAAATCTAAGGATCCCACACTCTTAGTTTCTTCCAATCCAGAAAACATCAAATCCAGGATATAGTGACTCATCGTTCATTGCCCTGTGATGAAGCACAGTCCTCCTCCCACTTCCTTTCCTCTGTTTCTCTTTTACAGTCTATCCATCTTTGTCTTTATATAATGAGCATCCCCATTATCATTTCCATCATTTTTCCCCTCTCTCATTTGTGACTTGTATGAGGATGAATGCTGGTTTTTAAAAGCGCTATAAAAGTGTGATTATATTTCTGTTGGGCATGCCCTGCAGAGATCAGTCTCTTAACCCCAACGCTTTTTTTTTCCTCCTGTGAAACTCGTCTCTTTTAGTTCATCATGGCTAATATTCTAAGCTAAGTGCTAGCTACAGGACTCTGTAGCTTTTGACAGCTTTTCCAGAATTGCCTTTGTTTGCATATGAAAGGCTGAAAATGGAGGGATGCAGCACCGCACTAGAAGTTGCGCAGTATGAAAAGGTGCTGGTGGCCGGTTGTACTGTACACTCTTGAACAAAAGCAGCTTCATCTGTGCCACAACAATGAAAGCGCCTGGCGGACAGTTTGAGTGCTCCGAGCTCTGTCCAACAGGAACGGTCCAGACCTTTCTCTCAGACTCTCTGCTCCAGGCCTGCCTGCAATTAACAACAATTACTGTTGAGCAATGCTGGCACAGGCAACACAGAAAAAGAGAGGCGTTTTCTAAAAAAAGAACATGTTTACCATTAGAGACTCTAATGGAGTCATGAAGAACTTGTCTGAAAGAAACGGTCCCTAATTAAGGCCTGGCGCAACCATAGATGTTCTGTGTGTTTTGCTTCAGTTCACGAAGCCTGTTCTTGAACTTTGTATTTGTAATTGGAGTCTCAGTGGACCAGAGAGCGGTTTAATTATAAATTGTCAAATTATATTTCTTTTTACCTCTTCAGCATTTGTTATAATACGTGTCTTCATTTTCAGGGTGACACTCCAAAGCATCGTGCCGAGAAGGCGAAAGATGCAGAACTTGCGGCGTATCTTGAGAACCGCCAGCACTACCAAATGATCCAGCGTGAGGACCAGGAGACTGCAGTTTGACCTTTAACCTCTCACCCTTCACCTCAACCGGTGTCCTCCTTTTTGTGCCAAAACAACAGTAACCAAAAATGTATCGCTAAACCCATCGCAGGCTCTCATGACTGCACGGCGGTGATACATTCCCAGAGAGGGGGAGATGATCGCACACTTTACCGTCTCTGAAGAGGTCCCAAGCTTTGGTCATCATTCTCTGAATGACCTGTTGGACTTAATGCACTGCCAAAACATCTTAGAGTTTGTATGTATGCGACAGAATGCATTTCCCTCTATGTTACTGCACTCATCAAGCTTGCTTTTCTAGTTTGACAATGCTGAATGTTCAATGAAATGCAGTGAGGATTTAAAGATGCACGGGCTGGTGAGGACAGTGCTGTGTCTGTCTCTAGAGTTATCACTGTCTGTATAAGTGTACCTGGAGCGTTTACCGTAGACCCTGGCTCCACAGCTAGGTTTAGTATTGCTCTGTTATGGCTGAGCGTTAATCTGGTTAGTGGTCCAGAACATGAACCAGAACCGGAAACAACATTTTGGTGAGCGGAGTTATTTCCTAATAACATTAGAGCCATTAAATGATATTATGTTAATGTATAATGTAACTTTCTAGATTCCCCTGCACTGAAAGTGTTCAGGTTGGTTCAAAGATAGGAATGTTTTCTGGGGTCTTGGTTTGAAGTATCAGAACCATTTAGATATTTTTCAGGCGTGTTATTGGAAGGATTTTGCATTTTCATAGATTTCTGTGCTGTTTCTAACATTAACATGTTAATAACATTCGGTACTGTAAATGTATGCTGTTTAAGAGGCGTTTGCACTGTAGCTTTGATTGCCTTCTTTATTCTATACTCTGGATTTATAATTGATGTACTAAAATATAGCTTCTTTCCTACAATATTTTTAAGTAAATAGATGTTTATATAATTTGTAGCTATAAAAGATGTTGTCATGTTTGTATTATAAAACTCTGTAAATTAGATTTTGGTTTATGAGAGTTGAGAACAGGTCTCTCTGTAATTCAGCTCATTTTTCTTAAATCTTTGTGATAAAACAACACACTCTGTAAGGGGTTTTTGTTTCATTTTTTTTTTAGGGCTGATGTCTTAATGCAGATTCAAGATTTTAGGATGCTTGTATTTATTTTCCTAAATCGTTATATATTGAAATTAATTAGGCCTGGAATGCATACATATTTAATAATATTAGTAATTTATGACTTATTTCAATTATTTACATCATAGAATGAAACTCTTCTCTCTCTAAAGACTTATTACTTCATTAATGATATGACCCACTATATATCATTATACAGTATGTATGCATATTCATATTGTAATTTAGTAACACACTGTTTGGATGAACACACTAGCATCTTTAGTGCTCTTCATGTGCGGTCAGAAATTTTCAGCACTCTCAGTTGTATTCTTTGGAAAGACTTCGGAAAGTTTGAGTAAACTATCCATCCATCTCAGCCTTTTACCCAGACAGCTATTTGACAGGAGCCTTGATGAATGAGATCATATGCCATAAACTCTGAACTCACTGAACTCTTTCAATAAACGTGATACGTCTTAATGATCAATTTTCTTAAATTCTAAAAGACTTTGAGTTTTAGACTTTTTTGCACTTTTTTTAGTAAGAAAAATTGGGTTTGTTGTCCATAATGCATGGAAATGGTTTCTTTTTTTATCCTTTCATTCTATCCTTTTTATGTTCCGTCTGAGACCTCAGTGTAAAGGCTGATTGTGTAATGTGTATAAGATAAGAACACATTTGGGTTTTGAGTATTGGTGTCACTAATTAGCTCCTGTACTACAGTAATTAAAAAGCAGTTTTATATAGTGCAGACAGACACCGGTTCACATATGTGACCCTGGAGCACAAAACCAGTCTTAAGTCGCTGGGGTATATTTGTAGCAATAGCCAAAAATACATTGTGTGTCAAAATTATAGATTTTTCTTTTATGCCAAAAATCATTAGGATATTAAGTAAAGATCATGTTCCATGAAGATATTTTGTAAATTTCCTACCGTAAATGTATCAAAACTTAATTTTTGATTAGTAGTATGCATTGCTAAGAACTTCATTTGGACAACTTTAAAGGCGATTTTCTCAGTATTTAGATTTTTTTTGCACCCTCAGATTCTAGATTTTTAAATAGTTGTATCTCGACCAAATATTGTCCTATCCTAACAAACCATACATCAATTGAAAGCTTATTTATTCAACTTTCAGATGATGTATAAATCTCAATTTTGAAAAATTGACACTTAAGGTTTTGTGGTCCAGGACATGGGATATGCATATGCAGTCTGGGACAAAACAAAGCTAGCAAACGGGCTGAAACTGTCATGCCAACTTGATTTCTTCACATAGAAATGTTGATCATTTAATTTTACTGTTTGAGATAAACAGCCTACAGGTGCCTCTCACAGTGACTAAAGGGATTAAGCGACTATTTTGTGAGTTTTGAGGCTTTCAATTTCTTGGTAATTATCATAATCCTAAAACTAGAGTTCGCCAGACTAATAGACAGGACAGATGGCATAGATTTGCCACACGTTTTAATTTATTTCAGAACACTTAGAGGAGAGTTTTTCTCATGTACTGTAGTAGTTAGAACAATTTTTATTGTCACTTAAATCTTAGAAAGCAGTTGTACTGAGAATATGAGATAACAAATTCAGTTTGTTACAACTTTTTATTTCTTATTTAAAATATGTTCGAGCCTTGCTAAAATACTCAACAGTTTTTTTTATCTTTTTCTGTAAAACTTCTAATTGATTTGGACTTTATTTAGTCCTTAGAAACACAACAGCCTTAAATTACTTAAGTGATTTGCAAATATGTGTATGTTCACAATTCCATACCTGACTATTAGCAATATGTATTTTTGACTGGCATGATGATGTTCTACTGCATGAAACAGTCCACATCTATTAACTCAGTGAAGTGGGTATTTTAATGGCCAGTTTTTATTTAAGTGCTGTAATACCTCTACGAGCAAGTGAGGTCTGTGCCCCTGCCTTAGCCCACTGTCACTTTGAATTTAGTCGGGTTTTACGATTTGATCACCCAGACTTTAATGATATGGTTCTTTTGTTTTGGTGTTGATCCATTTACTCCGTCATGTTCAGGGGAGATTGTAAGCAATGCTGGCAGCATCCGATTACACTCCGCCCTTCTTTGCTATGATTTATTTTCATTCAGCCAACAGATCATCATGACTATGGTTCTGTATAGTGCTTCATTATAATTAATTCATACTTACATGTTTTCTCAAGCAGCTATTTACGGCTGGACATTACATGTCCTTCCATTATCTTATTAAAACCAAGTTTTTTAATCCATAGCTTATTTTAGCCCATCTCATCATCAGCGATACACTGTCAGCAAGCACTATTTTGCCATTAATTACTTTTCTCTAATATCCTATTTTTCTTCATATAGTGGAGACCCTATTGAAGTATATTCCATGTTCAGTACTTCACCACCAACATTATTAATACACACTCAATTTTGTACTGCATTATTACATAAGAGATGAGATTTTCCAAGAAATCTCACATTTTTCCATTCTTATATGGAAATCTCCTTACTTTTACTTTCAAAGAACAAAGCAATGTAAAATGAGTGTAATTTGAATTTCTGAATGTGTTTTGTTGCTGTGTATTTTCTTGCTCATTTAAGCTCTTTAGCCGTCACTGAGATGCATGAAGGCAGTAAGAAGAGGAAGAACTTCTTTCATTGATTTACAGGGAAAAGGATCTGACATTGATACTAATTAGTGTCTTGTTTTAGGTTGTTGTTGTTTTGTTTTTGTTTTTTGAGTTGCAGTGCAATTCGAGGCTACAATTTATTAGAGGTTTTTGAAAAGGAGAAAGCAGAAGGCATGGGTTCCAGTGCAATACATTGGGTTTTAAGAAAAGTTTTATGAATATTTTGTTCTGTAACATATGGTCAATATTTATCTCTTCAGTGAACTTATTCTGTTACTGTCTGATTAATAAAATAATAAAGCATACTGAATATTGCATACTGAACAGCAAGGTCATTTGTTGCTTAAAACACACGGATATCTTAAGGGATTGGAATTTGAGTGGTCTTTCTGTTATCGTTATTATCTTACTGTGTCTGTGAACAATCATTTTAAAGCAAAAGAATGAATAATTACTCATTCTTGGTTAACATTAGTTCATGCCTCGCAAACTAACATTGTAGAAACTAATTTTTCAAGTTGTGTAAATTAACATTATTGAATGCAATACGAATGAACATGAAATAAACAAATGAACAATAATGCATAAATTAGCATTAACCTAGATTTTAAAATTATGCTGTAATTGTTGCCCATTGTTATTATGATGCCATAGCATTAACTAAGGTTATCCAATATAACCTTTCTGTAAAGTGTTACAAATATTTATTTATTTAATCAAATAACGTCTTCACTTTTTGGGAGTGCTTGTGAATTGTGAACTTGAAGTAATTGCGGGTGTCTTTCATTACATATATGTTTTTGGAGTAAGAAAAAGACTAGAAGCATGCGTATGTGAGAGGAAGTGTCGAGTCCATTCTAGTGACCTCTGCTTAAAGCACAACTTCATCCTCAACTCTTTAACCTTTTCGACACTCACATGCTAGTTCACCCTTTGCCCATTTGGCAAGCGTTCCCATGACTTCCCTGTTGATCCAGAGAGGCAGAGAGTGGGGCGAGGAGGAGTGTCAGGGTTTTGTTGATCATTTGTGGTGGCTGTGAGCAGCCTTTTATTCAAACAATGATTGTTCCATCTGGTCCTCTGTTGTGAGACAGGGGTTTCACTGTGGAGAGCAGGGAGAGGAGGTCTTGCCTTTTCAGTTTGCTACAAAATGTATGTAGCCTGTATAAACCTCCAACCTCTCAGCCTTTCTTTCTTTCTTTTTGTTCCTCACCCCACTTTGATTTCCTCCATCACCCCCATTTTCCCTGTGGTCTATTTAGTCATCTCTGTAAAGTGTTACAAATATTTATTTATTTAATCAAATAACGTCTTCACTTTTTGGGAGTGCTTGTGAATTGTGAACTTGAAGTAATTGCGGGTGTCTTTCATTACATATATGTTTTTGGAGTAAGAAAAAGACTAGAAGCATGCGTATGTGAGAGGAAGTGTAGAGTCCATTCTAGTGACCTCTGCTTAAAGCACAACTTCATCCTCAACTCTTTAACCTTTTCGACACTCACATGCTAGTTCACCCTTTGCCCATTTGGCAAGCGTTCCCATGACTTCCCTGTTGATCCAGAGAGGCAGAGAGTGGGGCGAGGAGGAGTGTCAGGGTTTTGTTGATCATTTGTGGTGGCTGTGAGCAGCCTTTTATTCAAACAATGATTGTTCCATCTGGTCCTCTGTTGTGAGACAGGGGTTTCACTGTGGAGAGCAGGGAGAGGAGGTCTTGCCTTTTCAGTTTGCTACAAAATGTATGTAGCCTGTATAAACCTCCAACCTCTCAGCCTTTCTTTCTTTCTTTTTGTTCCTCACCCCACTTTGATTTCCTCCATCACCCCCATTTTCCCTGTGGTCTATTTAGTCATCTTGGAGTGGATGTGTGAAATGAACAGTACTTTGCCCTCAGAAGTTATTTATATATATGCCTGTAACTTATTTTTGATCAAATCAGTACAGTCTTAAATTTACATGTAATACATGAAGGCTATTACAGGCATTATTTTTTTTAAAGCAAGACCTACAGA
The DNA here is from genome assembly GCF_001515645.1 of Sinocyclocheilus grahami. Classification (NCBI taxonomy): domain Eukaryota; kingdom Metazoa; phylum Chordata; class Actinopteri; order Cypriniformes; family Cyprinidae; genus Sinocyclocheilus; species Sinocyclocheilus grahami. The sequence goes on from NW_015505687.1 coordinate 1,134,151, forward strand.
AGATGTGCTCTGATTGAAATGAAAAGCTAACAGAAAGATATAAAAACATGTTTTTCATTCTGTCATCAACAAAAATGTCATCTGACACTCCACATCTTTGTAGTTTGCGGTCACTTTTTAGTGACATTTCTCCGCATTATTGATCTGTTGGGTCCCTGTGTGTTGCTGTAAAAGTGCATGATTGTGCGACAAGTGTATGTTCGTATAGTAAGAATAGGTTTTATGTGAGCTCGATTTATGAGAATGGCTTTATGTGTAGAGTTGACTCAGGGCATCGTATGTGTTTTGTTCTGGCCTGTCTGAGCCTGCAGAGAGTTTGTTTATCTGACTCCCCCATTTGTCCTATTGAGCCGCTGTTTCCTGCCCTTAGGGGTCTACACACACATTCACAAATACACCCACATAAAATCACATAGCAGGCAAAAAAGAGAATCTATAGCCTCTGAAAACATTTTAGTTGTTTAAAATGCTTTAGTTGTTTGCAGTATAAACAAAAAATACACATAAAACTCTAACAAATAACTTTTATGATTTAAAGCGATACGTTGTTAAAGCTAGCTGTTATTTGGAAATCAGGTTATTACTGTGTTCATCGATACATAAGTATTTTACAGATTCAAACTGTCCTGTTTTTATTGGTGTAGGTGACCTTTATGTGGCAAGAGACTGAAATTACAGCTAGGTTTGAACTTCCTACCAAAGCTTGCATCCATTACATTTCCATTGATTTTCTTTTTTCTTTTTTAAATGATGATTTGCAAATAGCGATGCAAAGTCCGATTCATTTCCTATTATGGAATAAAAAATACGGGGTGTATATTTACATTTAGTAAAAAGTGGCTATGAAACATCAGCTCTAGTGGCACAGATGGATAAATTGTATAAGTTGATTGACAGATGTCTCGTCCAGTCAGCGGTGAGTAATCCCAAACCAATGACGTTGTCTCAAACTATACCTACCTCTTCCGGTTTGTCTGATTTGTCGTTGTGTTTTCTGACTTGTTCATTTGTTTTCGGATTTGTCGTTGTGTTTTCTGACTTATTTTGTTTTCGAATTTGTCATTGTGTTTTCTGAATTGTTATAATGTTTTCTGAATTGTTGTTGTGTTTTCTGAATTGTTATTTTGTTTTTTAGACTTGCATTTGCGTTTGTAATTTGTTCTTTTGTTTTCAGAATTGTGATTTGTTCTGCACTTCTCGGCCACCGTAAAAAGGTGCTGTTCTTGGTAGCCAGGTTTCTGCAGCATGTCTAGGCTACTTGTCTCTAGACAGATATATTTGCTGAATATGTAAATAGTCATAACTGGTAAGTTCAGCATATATCGGTAGTAAGATATTTTGCCACTTTATATCCTCTGTTGAAATAGCAGTTATGTTTGTTTTTTTTTACAATTAGTTCTTTGATCAGTTGATTTAGTTTCTTGAGTTTCCGTCCTGGGGAACTGCCAAAAGTGTTTGTGAACACAGCCATCTCTGTTATCAGTTAATAGGTGGAGGGTCTTGCTTTCACATAATTTGTAGCCTATTTAATCCTCTTCTTCTTCTTCTTTATCATTATTATTACTATTACTATTATTATTATAGCCTATAACAATATATTTATTATGATGAAATTTTTTAGGTTGACAAGCAGGTCTCATGGCTGTGCCTGAGGTCTATTGACTGACGTGGGCTGCGGGGTTCATTTAAATGGGGTTCGGGGGGAGAGGAACCGATTCAATTAGTTTGGAGGGAAACAAAGAGCCGGAGTGACGCATAAAGGCGCTTGCTGGAGAAGAGTTCACACACGAAACTTCAGCAAGACATTATTTCAGTGTTTCAGTGTGGGAACTTTCGACACAGAAAACAAGTGAGTTAAATTTGCTCTTTTCACATCAACAGTTATTATCTGACCAGTACTTGGGTTTAACATTTGATTTAGGCTACACCGTTAAACTTTTTGAAAAGTGGCTTTGGGAAGTTATAAAGCGAAAAAGTGGACATATAGACCAATATTTAGATTCGGAAAACAAACATTTTTAAAATTGATTCTTCTGAGGATTGTTCAACTTTTAAAGAAGAGCGTTTAGATAAACACCCAGTATGAATTCAATGGAATTATTTGATAATACTTTGATAATTATTTGATTTGGTCTAAGGGGTTTTTGTTATCAATGAACTAAAATACTATCCGTTCTGAGGTGCGCAAACAGTTCCGCGAGCATTGTTGCATTCTTGTCCTCATTAGGAGACGGTTTTGCTGTACAAGGGGATGAGTTAAGACCATTAGAAATAATTTAAAGGAAAGTGGAAGTTGTACGTTTCTGCGTAAAAATAAATAAATAATGATTTTACATAACAAAAACAAATTTGAGGTAATGAAGTATCATCACCATGTTTTATAGCCTATATATATATATATATATATATATACTTTTTTTTTTTTTGCACGATCATGTTAATAAATTACACATTTGGTATAATATGATCCAGCAGGGTTTCTTCTTTTGACATACTTATTAAATTATACATTAGTATTTTAGTGGACTTTATTTTGCAGAAAATAAATTTGATTACCAAAGTAAATTATTGTACAGACTCTAAAACTATAGATAATATGAAACTACTACTTGACACTGATTTACACAGTTTAGGTAGAAATAATAAATTTCTAAACTACTTGAATTAGTAGCGGATAAATGTAAGATTTTTATATCACAGTTGGAGACATGTGAAGTATATTGAGTAGGCTACATTTACTGTTCATAAAGTAAAGTTAGTAAAAGTAAAATTAGGCTGACAAAACCTCCGATTAGCGTTTTTAAAAAAAGCATTTTTTGGGCATCATTAGGCATGTTCTGGGTCACCTCTGCTCTCAGTCACAATCAGTGTGCCCAGTTGCTGGGTGGATAGGCGACTTGTGAAAAGTTTTTACACAAAGTAGGTGGTGGTCTGCACAAACCCATTGTGATGCAGAGTTGCTTGTCAGTGATATGCATGTTTTGTTTTTCTATGTGATATTGACCTTTGCTCATTTCAGCCCGAATTAAATAGTGTGTTTTAATTTCTGATGCATGTGAATTGTGCGTGTGATGGGGACAACAGCTAATGGCTTAAATGGAGGAGAATCCCCATAATTCAGTTCTCTTGCACTTGCACAAATCTGTGTGCGTGTGCGTTAGAGATCATTGTGCATTTAATGCTCTTGGCTTCATTTGCTCCCTCTCTCTCTCCTCTTGAATAGAGTGGTTAAAGTGAGTATGGTCAAAGGGTGCAGGGCAGAAAGCAAGAGGACCGCGTTCCATCTTTTCTTCTCTTGCTCTTTCAGAGACCCTTTTCACCTGACCTGCATTCTGACCTGAACCCTCCCACCCCCCACTCTTTCATTTATCTTTCTTTAGACACTTTCAGGGGCTTTTCATCCCAGAGTGGGACTAAGAATGTGCAAAAATGCACTTTTATTGAAGGGATTACACATTTGGAGCTATACCACTTCACAGCACTTCAGCAAAGTTGTAAACATTCAACCTTTTGGCCTCTGCCCTGTTTTGGTGTGAGCATGTAACAGAGTGAGAGAGAGTTTCTTTGGGTTAAAACACTGTGGTCAGATCAAATAAAACAGACAGAAAGTGAGAGAAGGAAAGGGATCGCATAATATAACATAACATAATAACCAGTTCATATGAATAATTCTGGGTGGTGAGTGCAAAAGCATATTATACATAGACATGTTGTTATTTATATGACACCCCTCATGTTTTGTTAGCCAAACGAGATTAATTAGCATTTACGGCTTTATTTCACATTGCTACAGAGGAGAAATTGAAAGTGTTTCAGAGCAATATTACAAAGCCCTCTAGCCCCCTGCATAGTAGAGATATGCTTTTAACTCAACTTCTGGTTATATGAGAGTTTGTCCTCAAGGTGTGTATATAACCTGTCTAAGATACTGATTTCTCTTTAAGGAGCAGGGATGTAGTTCCATGTTAATTTTTGTGTGTGTGTGCCTCACTAAATCTCAACTCTCAGATTCACAGGCCTCTAGTGCTATGCTGGTCACAGTTTCTGTCCGAAAACATTTGGTGTAACACTTACCTCCTAATGCTTTACAGCACTGGACACACAACCTTTGTGTGTGTGTGTGTGTGTGTGTGCGGACATCACCCAGCTGCACA
>NW_015505687.1:1138346-1169785 GCF_001515645.1 Sinocyclocheilus grahami
TCACAGTTTCTCTCCGAAAATATGTGGTGAAACACTTACCCCCTTACGTTTTACAGCTCTACACACACAACCTTTGTGTGTGTGTGTGTGTGTGTGTGTGTGCGTGCGGACATCACCCAGCTGCACACACCCATCAGAAAGAATGATGGGAGACTCACAATGATTTATGACTGTTAGCCTCAAACCTGTGTTTGAGTAAATCTTGTGCTGAGGTGAACTTAAACAGCTGTTTTTGGTTTAAATACTGTCTCCAGACGTCTCTCTCCTCCCCCGTGTCTGTCTGTCAGTCTGTCTCTCTGCGGTTTAGATGACTGATAAAGCCAGTGCTGACTTGAACTCTCTCTGCACTGTCTGAAGACTACCGCTCAGTACCAGCTCAGCCTTAAGGGCCTGCTTTGCTTCAGACTTTTACAGAAAAACGCAGTGCTCGTAATAGAATTTAAGGCTGTTGAAAGGAAAGACTCCAAATCTGTTGAAAAGTGGCACTGATAAGCGTGAAACTTTGCCATATGTCTGACTATGAGTGAAGTGGGTCAGAGCTTTGTGTTGTTTTCTCTGCTATGGAAATGAGTTTGAAGTCCAGCTGGTTGCGCGGCGAGGGACTCGCACACTCGAACACTGGGTGCTGGAACGCTCTGAAAAGATATGAGGGGAGGAGAGATGACCAGAGGAGGGGAGAGATGAGAAACCGTGTGTGTCCAGCGGTCCTGCATTCCTCTGCACTTGTGATAATGGAAGCCCCATGGCGTATGATGAGTGAGTAAAGCCCTCAAAGAGTGTGTGCTTCTGTGAGAGGATTGGGGCTTTTAAAGGGCTTTCTACCCTCATAGTGTATGAGATGTGTGTGTGGACCAAGCGGGTCAGAACAGCCTTGTTAGGATGTCTGGAACACCCCCCACCCCCATCATTCATACACATACACACACATATCACACAAAGAAGACTGCCTAATGAGAGATTTTGGAGAAAGGTCAGAGAAAAAAAGGTGAGGAGGGGGAATTTTTTGGACCCGGAGAGGGTGAAGACATATTTAGGCCAGGAAAATGGGGGTTGGGGTGCTCAAGATTTGTGTTTTTCTGAGAGAGGTTAGTCACGCTCCGCTGAGCAGCTGACACTTAATTACTGTTTGGAGGGAGTTGCAGGATTTACTGGGTCAACAGAATATTTTATAAACGGCTTTAGAAAAGCATTTCGTGTCTGAGAGTGAAAGATGGAGGGTAAAAAACAGAGGTAGAAAGCATTTTTACTGCCTCTGCTTATAGTGACCTATAAAGGTCTGGCGCCTGAGTGATGAGGGACGGCATTTGTGCTGGGACAGGAGTTTGAGTTGGAAGTTATGGCTGAGAGTCCAGAATATTTCACTCAACCACAAGCAGGCAGGGCCGGATTTACGCATAGGCATTCTAGGCACGTGCCTATACTTGCTCGTCCAGGGGGGGGCCCAAACACAATGAAGATATATATAATATTTTTGTTATACTATGGGATATCTACAACAGTAAGAGAAACAAAACCCCAGAAAACATTGAGCAAATAAATATAACAAACAATAGAGTAAAAATGACAAACTATTTCCATGTCTTCAGCTTTTTTTATGTACGTAAATCACGCTTTTTTTCTCCCGCTCTCTCTCACGCACACACATAGACACGCACTCGCACACACACGTGGAGACGCGGACAGAAACTTGTCATCAGCGCTGTGACTGCCCCACGAATTTATCAATAAAAGAGTTTCGCAGCTGAAAAGCTACATGACATTTCTCAGTAGCGAGGTTCTTGAAGCAGTTCAACTTAAAGATTCTCTATTAGTAGATGCTGCTGCCGAATACTGCTGAGAGATGCACAGACGCATGTATTCACACGCGCTTAATCTCTCCCTCTCTCTTTCGCTCTCTCTCTCTAATAACCGCATTAGACTGCATTAATAACTGCGTTAGCCTGCTGCATATCAATGGCTCAAGCCTCTGTTATTAGCTCTAAAATTACGTTTTGGAATTTGCAACGAAAGGTTTGGGATGAGGTGTGTAAAAAATTAGCTAGTTCAACACCCACGAGATTTCAGGACGGAAACATGTCAAATGTCTTGAAACAAATCATCTGAACAATTGATGTGTGATTGTGACTCCAGGCCTTTAAAATTATTAGAGAAATAATGCACTCCCGAAGTGGTTATGTGGCCACTGGCCGCGCCTATTAATGGAATGAAATGCAATTTGTTTGAATTCTCAAACAAATTAAGAACCTACATTCGATTTTTATTGACTGAAAGCAAGCGCTTACTGCGATAGAAAACACTGTAACGTTTCCACTGATTAAGAAATATTTTTGTTTGCTTGGGTGGTAATATTAGGCCTATTATATTAATAGGGAAGGGGGGAAGGTAGAAAACATGATCTGATGGACCCTCCAGAGCAAAACGGCCAATGTGATTGAGTGGATGGACGGACACACCGACTGCATTAAATAGAAAGTGATACATTCAGAATTCGAGAGGCTTGTTTGGACATAATAGATGCTTAATTATCCTCAAAGACAGTACAATGCTGCTTTTCATCAGTCCAGCTAATTCTGGCTGCTTTGAGTCTTGCGTCTTACAGAGACCATCCTCTCTTTCAACAGGAGAACAGCTTTTGTTACCGTTAATTGCTTTTCCTGCTAACAGAACTCTGAACCAGGATGTCGTGTTATTGACAAAAAAGTCACTCCCACACTGACAATGGTGCTGAGTTGTTAGTAAATGTGTCTGTAGGAAGCTGGCTGATGTGTGAATGTGAGTTCTGTAATCTGTGTGGGTCCATATGTGAGTGTACGTCTCTGTGTGAGCTGCTGCTTCAGTCCTTTTGCCTTCATATCCATGGAGCGTTCAGGAAGAATGGCATCCCGCGGCGATGATTCCATTCTCTTCAGACAGTATGCTCCTATTATCTCACAGCACGCGGGCGAATCATTGCCATGGAGATCACAAGCAGAGGATAAAGAGCACACTCACGCAGCCAGAGTCACAAACACAAAACACATACCATATAAGCAGATCTGTGTACATGGCGAAACCCTCATTTGAGATGATCCAGTCAAATGTGAGATTGAAAAAGCTCTTTTATTGGGGAAAACACACTTCAGTTGCTTTTTACCTACCATTTGTGGTGTTAGTGGAAACAAACGTCCCACCGTTGTCAGTGCTGTGGGGTCTTCGTGTTTTTTCAGTTTTGAATGCTGACATGTTGAGAAGCAGAAGAGCAAAAGAGTGGTGTTTTAATACACACATTTGATAATGTACACCGTGTGTACACAGCTGAGGAGAGACAGAGAGAAAACACAGATGTGAGGACTGTGAGTCTCTGGAGCGGATACCAGCAGGACCGACGGACACATTCAAAGACACACGTCAACTCTCTTTCTTTTGAGTGTGAGTGGATGTTAGTCAGGGTTGCGAATGTTCTTGTGTGTTTGTGAGTGTCATTTTGGATGTTTATGTTTGATGATTCACCGCAACAAGCAAGTACAGTGGCGGTGCTTTCGGTGCCAAGAACGTCATTATCATAATCCCAAGAAAATCACTATGTATTCTCCCGTTGCAGTAGCTGTTACATCATACTTCTGTGTGATGTGTTTATTTAAGTGCTGTTGTTACATTATAATCTGGTGGCAGTGATAGCAGAGAACCATGCAGTCCTTCAACATTATGACCTTTTGTGTTTGCACGAGCCAAGTCTACGACATTTTAATGCCAGTCCGTTGTCAATGAAGCTCTAATTAATCATTCTGAATGATCATCCTTATCAGCTCCAGCCATTCATCTTTAATTGGGAATTTGAAATACTAAAAGGGCAAAGTAACGCCTCAGCATAGATGGCTCGATTACTGTCCTGCCCTTTGATAACAGTACTTATGACAGAAACTGAAAACTGCAGTTTTGCTCTGCAACAGCTGATTATTCTGTGTTTTTCAGAATGCGTGGTCTGTTCTCCACCATCATCGTGGTGCTAGTGGCCTTAATGATCGTGACCACAGAGGCTGGGAAAAACAAGAAAGGTATAAAATATTGGTCTCTTCCAATATTCTCACATCTCTCCCCTCTTTCCTTTCTTCCATTATTTCAGCTCTCATATAGAATTATATCCTGTGATGTCTTGCTTTGAATCTTAAGGCTGGAATACACTACTTTTTGGACAGATTTTGCCCCAGTTTGCAGGCTGGACAAGTCAGTGCTAGTTGCTGAAAATCTGAGCCACTCTGCAAATTTTGGGCATTTTATAGAAAATGGCATAGTTTATGATGGGCACAGGCTCCAATTTTTAGCATCAGACTGTGATTTCATCCAGCCAAAGGATTTCAAACATGTTATTTTTATTTGTTATTCAAGCATGATATTTTAGAATGCATATTTATTGCTTTCATTTGTCATACTTCTATAAAAGAGGGGCGCATGTTTGCTGTCTTAGGAACGACTTGTTACAGTTGTTACTGTATAATTCCCATTTTTTTTTCCTGTAACCATTTACAAAGTTGACCAGTGTGATGCCTAGTGTTTTAAAACCTATTCTGATTATAAAAGTCGTGTAGTGTTAGTGTATTGTCTGGGCAGTTTTGCATGAGTTTATGTACATAAAGTAATGCTGCTGCCCGTGTGTCATGAGACAGAGAAGAATAAAGGAGGTAAGGGTGGTTCGGACTGTGCGGAGTGGCGTTATGGCAGTTGTGTGGCCAATAATGGGGACTGTGGCGCAGGCACAAGGGAAGGCACCTGCAATGAGCAGACCAAGAAAGTCAAATGCCGAGTGCCCTGCAACTGGAAGAAAAACTTTGGGGGTGAGTGAAACTGATAAATCAGCTGAAATCTTCTCATCATTTCTTATTATATTTAGCTATCGCTTTTATTTTTGGCATCTTTTATATTTAGTGTTTTTGTGCTGCTGTGTATTTCTGCTTTTTTCTGTACATTTCATATTATCTTACATAGTATATTGTAACTCATTTCATGCAGCCGACTGCAAGTATAAGTTTAGTAACTGGGGCGAGTGTGACGCAGCCACAAGCACAAAGAGCTGCACCGGCACTCTGGTAAAGGCTCTCTTCAGCGTCGACTGCCAGCAAACCATCTCTGTGTCCAAACCCTGCACCACCAAGGTCAAAAACAAACCCAAAGGTACATCCTCAACACTAAACCCAAAACTGACATTCAATGACGGAAGGCCTCTGCTCGATCGTTTTGTGCATGTTATGTTCAAATGTTAGTATTAAAAATAACATTCAACTAATAATAAATAATTATGACTAGTTTTTTTTTTTTATAAAATCTTCCTCAAACACACTTGGTTCAACAGGTGTTGTATGCAGTTGTTGGGTTTGGTTTGGCTGAATGGAAACAGTAACGCGTGTAATCTGCTCTGGTTGTGTAATCTTGGCCTGTTGGCCATGGTGGGTGTCTTGAGTGGGATTCTGAACTCAATAATGAATCTCTGCTCATACATAAGAGACCGATTTCTAAGTCAGTCCTTTCAAATCGTATGTTTGTGGTTAATATGCTTATCTGAATATGGATTCCAGCAATAATACGGTTGCATTATTTTAAAAGAGCATATGCATTTGCTAACCAGCGTGAGACGGGGAGGCGTCGTCAAGAGGTTCGGGTTTACCGCTGGATCTGAATAATGAGATTTTGTGTCAATCTCTCCACAGGAAAGAAAGGCAAGGGGAAAGCGAACTAAAAGAGCAAGAGATCCAGAGCAGCAGTAATCACCCTGTGATCATCCGTCATCCAAACACGGCCTTTTATATCTCTACTCAGTGTTCTTCAGCATGAGCGGGACTCGCACTACAGCCACAAACACATAGCTTTAGAAGACTATGACAGAGTAACAGCTGAGTATTTGACATTTTACATGACTGTTTCATGTGTGAGAGGGAGGGGAGAATAAAATGCCGTTGTTTAGCGTGTGGTGCCCTGTCATTGACCCATTCCTCTGATGTTTCCCTCCAGCACAGATCTCTCGCACTTGCTCTCTCTCTCTACTATCTATCAGCCATGTAAGCCTCAGGCCTCTCATTCGCTAAAGGACAACAATCAATAGAACTCAATCAGACACGTCTATATTATTACTGTTTTAATTCAAATTTGGTTTTGTAAAATTATGTAATTTACAGGATTATATTACTAGTGGGGTATACAAGTAGTGATTGGATAAGTTACCCTTCTCTTTTTTTGTATTCTAAAATATAAAACTGAGTGTTGTTTGAAATAAACGAGTTCCCTTTTTCTATAAAAGGTGTAGTTTATGTAAAAGCAAAAATACGCCAATACTGTTACTTTTCCTTTTGACTTGACTGTTACTAACAGATCCAAGGGTGACAGAGGGTTATGAGCATTAAACTGCATGGAGAAGAGACTGTTCCCTCTTGTGCAAACCTGTTTTATAAGCATTTAAGACAGTAAAATTTTGTTACTGAGTGTTGTGTGTAGTGTTAACTAAAGGTAAATGAGTGATGACAGTTCATTATTAAAGACAACTAAGCCCTCCAAATTTCTCATTATGCAAACCAATATGTGTGTTCATGAATATGCAAAGAATAAGCATCTGTCTCTCCTCCTGGTCAGTGCGCTTAAGAGCTTTATTAAGCTTTATGCAATAGAAAAAGAACCACACACTCTTATGTACACTGGCTCTTTAAGGGCAGTGGTAGATAAGTCAACAAATACAGTGTTCATTCCATCAGCTTCACTGGGGGTAATAATCATTGACTTTGCCCTTCAGCTGGTACAGTTAAATGGGGGATGTCTTTATTAATTCCTATACAATTTACATTTTATAAACATTTGAAGTGACCAAAGGAAAGAGAGCATAAAGTCATTTTGCTGTATTGGTCATCTAATAGAATTTTCAGAATTGCAGAAGACAATATTTAGTAACTGATCGGATTGCATGATTGAATTTCTTTAGTATAGTTACAAAAGGAGTTACAGTTTCATAACTCTCTTAGAGATACTGATATTCCAATGTGAAGTCTTCTTAGAGTTGCAGCACAGTTGGGGATGCTTTTATAAAAGCATGTATTTGAATGACTAAGATATGCAGTGAACAGCCTACTTCAACATACAGTCCATGTATCAGAAGAAGACCAAAGCAACTGGCAAGTTTAAAACATTCAGAAAAATGGAAATCTGGTTTTAAATTCTTTTTCAATGGCATACTAGTCACTTAGTCTGTCTTTACCACTCATTATAAAGAGATTCAGAGCTGGTTTGGAGATACAGATGCTATGAATGGAAATTTGATTATGAGGTAGAAACATGAAACCAAACCCAAGACGTTAAAGAGGCAAGTTTCTGCATCTTAAAATGATGCTAATGACTGAATAATCTCTCTTCCAGACCAGGCCTAATAACAGACCGGCGCGCCATGACCTCTTTGGTTTAATGCTTTAAAGTCTGTAATTGCTGAAACTGGCAGCTTGTTAATAATGTAACATCATGAGCCCTAAAACATCAACACATTTCTTCCTCTGTGCTAATTCTGACCACTGTGGGAGATCATTCCTGCTGGTTTACATGCTGCTGTTTCATCAGTTACAAACTGTGTATTTAAATATAAACTAGGCAAAACTATATTGCACCATGAGAAAACAATATCATGAAGTGAAAATCTACTAAATCAACATTGTGTTTAACGGGGAAATAAAACCAATTTTCCATTTCTCAAATTTACGGACAGTCCTTTGTGCCCCGATTTTAAATGAAATGCTTGAAATTGAACATCTTATAAACAGGTTAAATAAATGTACTAGTCATCTCCTATTTTTTTCCAAGTATATCACAAATTATAAATGGTTTCAACAGTTTTGCATACAGACAACAATACAATTAATATTTAATCTGTAAAATCACATGAAGATCACCAACCAAACACAAGAGGAACACAAACATCCATACATTAAATGCAGGGAAGAAATAATACTTTCAAGAGCATATATTCATCATAACTAAACATATTTACACACCTCTGTACGATCAAACTCTTACAGTGACATTTCTCAGCTCAGTATAGAGTGTCTCATCCCATTTAAAGTCTATAATGCCTATCCTAATCCATTGAGGAGATCCTTTTCAATTTTGACCTATTCCAGAACCTCAAGAGGATCAAGCTAAGAGGATAATGACGACTAACTTCTCCCAGGCTGAACCACAGGCCCTGAATTTGTCCCTATGAATGTAATGGAATACACAGCTGTTGTGGTCAGCAAGCAGCTGCCATCTGTGACTTCCTTCATTTGGAAAGTGGAAGGTGCAGGTGTAGGAAACTGAATTTCACTTGGGAGCATCATGCTTTCAGGGACAGTCAAACAGGAAGCTTTTCCATATGTTATGGGTTTTGGCTGTGGTATGTTCTCCAGTCACATCTTCTTCACCTCTGTATGACGAATGTGCATCCTGTCACAGAAGTCTGATTTAGAAACAGTGTTAATACTAACCAAGAGGACTTGATCAATATCATTTGTGCTATACTGGGAATATAAATGAGTCAATAAAATCCTATTATTCACCAAGTCTCTTTTGGTTTGTATTTGCTGATATTCTGTCTCTTCACGTTTGGAAAAATGAGCCATTGGCCTCTCTAAAGCATTGTTATTGTCTTGATCTTCACATTACTCTAGTGCAAAAATTCCAGTGGTCTTAGCAGTAGAGCAATGATCAGATTACTGGAAAAGTCATTTGTTTCATGACCTCAGCTTGTTTTCTTCAGTGATTCAGTCTCTTGTACATTGCTCCATCATCCTATTGTAAACACTGATTCCTTAATACATGAACGTTTGGTTATGACACACTGTTTCAGCATTATGGGACTATGAAGCCTCACAACGTACTGCACAGTACCGGCACAGCCTTTGTACCTTCCATATCATATCTCCATCATCGCTGGCTGCTTCTTCCCTTAGTTCATCTGGTGCCAATGTTCTTATACTGGCACATGAGCAGGTTTTTGAAGGTCTTTTTGAAGGTGGCGTTACAGAGTGCATAGCAAGCGGGGTTGATGGTACTGTTGACGTAGCAGAGCCAGTAGCCAATGGCCCAGACTGTGTCTGGAACGCACGACTGGCAGAACGTGCTGATTAAAACCATCACATTGTATGGCGTCCATGTGATAATGAAGGCCAGCAGGATGGCAAAGATTGTCTTTGTCACTTTCTTCTCTCGTGCTGCCATCTGCCTTTTCCTCTTCACCTGGCTGCGGGCGATGCTGGCAAACTTGCGTGCCACTGTGCGGGGACGGTTCACAGGGATGGAGCGCTTCTCGCCGGTACTGTTTGGTGGGACGATCTCGATGGCTGTGATACATTCGTCTCCCGCTTGTTTGGTGACTATCTTGATCTTGGACCATTTGGATTGAGGGTTGAGTTTAGGTACGGCAGTGGGCACGGGTGTCAAGCCGGCCTCTGAAGTCGCCTCACTTTTCGCTCGTTCTTTAAGCTCTTTAGGCGCTATGCTGGCTGTGCTGGAGTCGTTCGAGCTCTCCTTCTCCTCCGGCTGCACGCAGGAGTCCGCTTTAGCGGACACCACAGACTCGTCTAGTTTGCCATTCTTCATGGTGTCCACCGTAGAACAGGTATCCAGGCTAGGTTTAGGAGGAGACTGGTTGTTGTTGTTCTGCTTCAAGATGTGACTCTTGAGCAGACCACTAGATTTCTGGCCTTTCTTCTCCTTTTCCTCAGGGTTCTGCTTGGACACACGGCTGCGGCTGGCCAGAGAGATGTGCACATAAAGCACCGTCATGATGACCACTGGCAGGTAGAAGGCAGCGATGGCCGTGCCAAACGTGACAGCGGGGTTGGAAAGGAACTGGATGTAACATTCACCAGGTGCTACGGTTCGTGCTCCGACAATGAACTGCCAGAACAGGATAGCGGGAGCCCACAGGATGAATGACAGGATCCAGGCGGAGGCGATCATGAGGCCGGCCATCTTGGTGGTTCTGCGTGTGGGATAACTCAGGGGTTTGGTCACACAGAAGTATCGGTCGAAGCTGATGATTAACAGGTTCATGACTGAAGCGTTGCTGACCACATAATCCAGTGCGAGCCACAGGTCACACACAACAGGGCCAAGTGGCCAGTAGCCCTTGATGATGTAAACGGTGTAAAGGTTCATGGAGAACACACCGATGATGAGATCTGCACAGGCCAGGCTGAAGAGGAAGTAGTTGTTGACGGTCTGTAGGTGTCGATTGACCTTGATTGAGAGCATGACGAGGATGTTGCCCACAACGGTGACAAAACTGAGGGATCCTGTAACCAGTGCAATGAAGACCATCTCCACCGTTTTGTGCGGGCTGTCACCGTCCGCCTCAACCGCTGCACACAAGCCATTGGTGCTGCTGCTGTCACAAGTGAAGTTGGCATCACTGGATTCGTTGCTCAATGAGCCTGAAATACACACACAACACACAGACAATGTTATAAATGACAAAAATTAGAGATGCACCGATCGATCGGCCAGGGATCGGAATCGGCTGATTTTCCTCATGATCGGCCCGGATCGGTGACTGGCCGATCAGTCTCACTTCTTTCAGATTCTGAGCCAATCCGTTTTGTTACCAGCGGGCAGTGGCACAGGCAATAACGTCAGCCACGCATTCTCGCTCTCTTCTCTCCGACAACCCCTTCTCTCTCACACACGTCTCATTTGCTCCAGTTAAATAGTGCTTGTATTGCACATTATTTTAGTCATTCCCGCAAGTTTCACGCTTATACCAAGCGCACGTGCACCACCACTGATCTATATTAGTGGAGCGCACAATCCGCGTTCAGTCTCAAACAGCTTGTGAGCCACAAATACCAAAATGAGTGACTAACTGCGCTAAAACGTTCAAATACATAAAAAATTATGTCAAAATGCCCATCTTGGCGAGTATCCAGTTAAACACAGTCAGTTTCGGAACGTTAAATAGTTGAGAAAGAGAACGCATGTTGTGTAACAGTATATTGGGTCCGTGGATAAACTCTTAAAGGGACCGCAGTCCAATATTCCTGCTGCTGTCTGTCATGTTAATCAAAGAACAAAAGACAAAGAAAATCACTTTCTGCTCTTGACTCCATGCGTTTTATAACTTTAATGGTAAGCATTAATCTGTATTTAATTTTTACAATGAAGACTACGGAAATTAAAGTAATCAAATGTAAAATAACACTGGATGTGTTATTTTACATTTGATCACTTTAATTTCTGTAGTATTTCTTACCTGAATAAAAACTTAATTAACCTGAAAAACTTTTTCTGAAAGAAGTTTCATAGCTCTCTTTATTCTATTGCATTTATTTGTGCTGTTGTTTGCAATTTTTGTATTTGTTCTTATTTTATTACTGACTTTTTACTTTTTTTATGAAAATAAAACTTTGTGTTGAAGAAAAGTATATTTTTGTTTGTATAGGCTGTCAATTATAGTTCTTAAAAAGAAAATCGGCAAAAATCGGTATCGGCAGATCACACTGACAAACAAATCGGAAATCGGAATCAGCCAAGAAAATTGCAATCGGTGCATCCCTAACAAAAATAATAAATGACGCTTAGTTTCTGGCAATACTGTCAGCTTGATTGCACAGACACTTGATTGGAAGAGAGCTGAACTGGATGAAGACACACCTGAATCATCAATGAACTGACTTTAACTGAAAAAATTGACTTTGTTATTGTCCTCCTGCATTATTGACAAACTTTTTTCTGTTTAACACTGTAAAGCCTCGTACACACCGGGACGATTATCGCGCGCGCTTATCGTCGACGTTTTTCGACGCGTCTTTTGTGTTCATACCCAAGCGATTTTCGCAGGTGATTGCCGAGTGAACGTGCAAATTCACTCCCTGACATTAGATAGCGCTTAATGAAAAACAGAAATACCCCGGTACACATCGAATCCTATTTGATCTGCAATTCCTCTCCATAACAACTCCCTCTTATTGAGATTTTTGTAGTCGCTGTCGGGTTTGTCATAAAGCCCTTTGTGTTCAGACACCAATGAGACCAGCAGCTCTACATTCATCTTGCCTCGATGCATCTTCTTGGTCTACTTACTTCCTCTTCGTCGTTAGGTATCAGTGTGTGCTCGGCAAGACCGTTGTGTGCTTGAGCGCTACCTGAACGCCCTGAACAAGCCTTAAAGCTGCTTTGACACAACCTGTATTGTATAAAGCGCTATATAAATAAAGGTGACTTGACTTGACAAAAATAAAGATTTAAGAATGTGTGGATGCAATCACTGAAACTAATCATAGACTGATAAAAATATAAGCAGTGGGGAAACAGCATTCATTATGATGCATACTACTGCAGAGCATTCATTTGCATCTTGAAATATAAATATGCTGTTTATATTAAAAGGAAGAGTCCCAGTTCTCCGTGACTTTTGTAATCATGCCCAGGGGCGGACTGGCCATCGGGAGCACCGGGACATTTCCCGGTGGCCTGATGGTCATTCTGGCCTGCCGGCTGCCGCTGTGCAGTCGATCAGGCTGACGTGCAATAGGCTGGTATGCAACTGCGAATTAATTGACGGACTTATGAATCTACGAATCAGGCGATCGCGGAGTGAAAATGACACCACCACATGACCCAACATCAGCGAAGCACTGCCTAATTGGCTATATCCAGAGGCAGGCTTTATCATAGAAAATTGTGCAAAAAATGGAGCGTAAACGCAAAGGAGGAGCAGAGAGGGAACGTATAAAAAGGAGAAAAGCCCTGGCCACAGACGCAGCAAGTTGCTGCAAAATCACAGAAGTCTTGGTGTAATCGGTGAAACACTCTGGTGGGCTAAAGATGAGGCCTTGAGGAAAGTATTTGAAAGGTTTGCAAAGCCTGACCATGCACTTTACACAGATCTGGTCATCACTATGGAAAAATTTGAAAAGGATGTGACCATGAAACCTGTCATCCGAAATAAGGCCCAAGGGTACAAGGCTGCTCTCCTAAAGTATGAAACCATACTGACAGCTGAGATTTTCCTCAGGATTTTTGAGCGGACAACCCCTCTTAGTAATTATTTACAAACAAGTGGCATGGATTTTGCTTCAGCACAGCACTTGGTGACAGGAACAGAGGATAGCTTGAGAAAGTGTGCCCGGGACTTTGAGGGTGTGAAGAGGGCAGCAGATGACTTTGTTGAATGGGCCAATGGCATTCTGGAGAAGCTTCAGGACATGGCCTGGGGTGGAGTCAAATTCCCGGCCTGATTTACTGTCCCAGTCCGCCACTGATCGTGCCCATATGGAAAGAAATAAATCAAGGAAGAAAATCCTTTGGGACACCATTGTACATTTGTCCCAGCTGGCAAGAAATCACTTATAGCTGTTACAGTTATCATGAAACATACAGCCCTATACATCGCAGTCTAATTTACTTTTTTTCTTGCAGTTTTCTGGAATCAAACATTAATTCAAACAATTTCTTCTTCTTGAACAGTATTAATCACAGTCTGGTGTAGTGAAGTACTGTAATGGCATTATGTTGAATTCAGGTGTCAGACTTTGAATAATCCCTACAAAATAACGAAATGCTTTGATTAAAATAATATAAAATTGTATATTTCTAAATAATAAAATATTAACATTTTTATATATATATATATATATACACACACACACGCACACACACACACACACACACACACACACATATATATATATATATATATATATATATATATATATATGCACTTTATATTCTATTTCCATTCTATCTACTTGTTTTCTTTTATTATAACAAATTTGACCATCTAACACACTCTCTATTAACACACTCTTCCCTTGGATTTGTGTTCTAGCTACGTTTCTTTTATTATATAAAAAAAACTTGACCCTCTAACACTAGCTCTATCTATTTCTTTTCTATCTACTTTTTATTCTTTTTACTAATTAAAAAAACCTTACTACGTGTACTGCGTTAGAGTAACCAGGACTTATATATTGTTGCTCTTTTGTTGGTTTGATTGCTTCAGTTGTCCTCATTTGTAAGTTGCTTTAGATAAAAGCATCTTCTAAATGATTAAATGTTAAAGTATATATGTATATGTATAAAATGTATCTAAACATTGGCACTAACGTGACGAAAGAATAGTCATTAGGTCATTAGGGTCAAACAACACTGTACTGTTATATATGCTCCTAAATCTTTATACAAATAGTTATTGTACTAGATCTCAATCGTACATTCAGTTTAAAAGTTCCTAAAGTATGAATTTGGTAAATGTGCTTTCTCTTTTTATTCCCCTTGGACTTGGAATGATCTGAAAACTGTAGTTAAACTAGAGACACTGCCATCCTTGAGTAGTTTTAAATGTCTTTTGCAAACTGCTTTAAAGGAATCTTGTTAGCGTTTTTCCTGATCTTATTTTGCTTAATTGCTGAGTGTGAGTATTGTGTTTTTATGTCAAAGGATTGATGTGCTGCCGTCTTGACCAGGTCTCCCTGGAAGAAGAGATTGTGAAGTCTCAATTCTGTCAATGGGATTTTCCTGGCTAAATAAAGGATAAATAAATAAATAAATGTAATGTATTCAAAATGAGTTTTGTTCAGTGTTATTATTAAATACAAACCAGACATTTTCTATAATTTATTATGAAATATTTGGTAACAGTAAGGTTCACTTTATTAAAATTAGAAAAACATTAAAACATTAATGTATGATACTTTTTTCAACATATATTTTTTTAATTGTATAAATTAACAATGTATTAAGAACAAACAATGAATAATGATAATTAACAATGAATTAATGGTATATTTACAAAATAACATGAACCTAGATACAAGTTGTAAAAATGACTGCTCATTGTTAGTTCATGACACCTAATGCACTAATTGAAGCTTATTGTAAAGTGTTACCAACTAATTACTGATCTACGCATTTTTTGTTGAAATCTGACAGTGTGAGAGCATTTAGCCATCGGGTTAGCAATCTCAGGTGAAAAGAAGATTGATTGAATCCTCATGATTAATAACATAAAATGAATATTTATATTGCTTCCTTTATCATAGATATACAAGTAAGGATCTTGTTTTATGAAATATTGAGGGTTTTGGCATGCCATTTGAGAATGTGGGCTGCTTTTCTAGAGGTTTCGTCATGATGCATGCTGCATGCTAAACTTTTATGAGAGACAGTGCAGGACACCCTGCACTTCCATATAAAAAGGCAAGTAAAAAAATGCATAAATGACTCATTGAATGCATAAATGTGAGAAGGTTTTGGTTTCAGGTCATGAATGATCTATCACCTTCATGTATACTTCTAAGAAGCTGTTGTCATACTGAAAGTATTAATCCATTGTGTAAAAACCTATTTAAAGCAACTCAAGTCGACACTAAATGCACAAAATACACTAAAGCAAGTGCATCAGAACAAACACAAATATCTTTAAGTGTTTTAAAGACTCTTTACTATTGCCCTTTTTAATTTCTAGAGGAGTATTTTCTGTCATATATTTTGAAGGTTGCCATCTTCTGGATAACCAGAGAAACTACAACCCATCACCATGAATAAACACAGCTAAAGACTTGCAAAGACTGCCTCCCTAAATTATTCAAAGCTTCAAACTACTAATGATAAGTGAAGACATAATCTTTTTTACTATTCAATCTGAAATCCAGTTTCCCACCAGAAGAAGGACCCCGACCAAACCTCTCTCTTTATCTTTATTCTCTCTTAAACCCACCTGACTGATCATCAGCAGGCATCAAAGTGCTGCCACAATCCTGACGGCCAGACACCACATATCCTATTCCTTTTGAAAGCTTCTGACAAACAGACACACATTCTCTCCTCCTCGCTCATGCCAAAACAGATCACACTTCTTGAAGACGGTGGCTATTGGTACTTCAGAGATTAGAAAGTTGATATAGTATGGGTCTTGTTCTGTATTTCCCCCTCGGGTGCAGGTGATTCAGTGTGGGGGGAGGATTCTTTACCCCTTATCAAATATGAACCAGCGATTACTCAACTGTGGATTCGAGCAGAGCGGAAAGATAAGTGCCAGGCCTCATTAAATATGAATCAAGAATATTCATCTGATATAACTGAGGGAGAAAGCTCTCCAGGACTGTTTTATTTTGCTTTCTTGTACAATTTGACTCTGTACACAAACCCCAACCCACTCCAGTGAAGCAGAACAGCTGAAGATCTATGTGTGTCAAGCTGCTATAGAGCCAGGGTTAGTACATTTTATTATTTAAATGTATTTATTATTTTATTATTTATCATTTTATTTTAGTATTTTAAGGCAGCCAAAGTCATTGCACTGATTTGTATCATTTAATGGAAAATTTCTTAGCAAATTTGAGTGTTATTACTATCTACAGGCATTTTCTTGTGTAATGCAGTTGCATTGCAAAGGTTTTATAATATACCATCAATTTGATTTGTAGCCTGTTAACTGTAAATATTTTTCTTAACAAAAATGTGTTAATTTAGTTTTGATTGCAGTTTTGTTAATGATAATACTGATCATCATCTGTCCTACTGTCAGTACAGTAAGTGTGTGCAGATGTGTCAAGATGAAAAGCAGAACCTCATCTAACCACACACACAACACGTGCACATGCTCTGTTGCACACATCACACACATGCATCGCAGAACCAGAGGCAGGGTGTGCTGATCACTCACAGACAGAAGTCCTGCACGTATGGCCAGTTGAAAAGCTCCACTTCGGTTGAAAGCTTGACTTTTCAATTAAAATTTTCAATTTCAATTTTGTCATTAAATATCTCACAGTTGGAATCAGAATTCATAAACAGAATAATACCAGTAGAAAGCTTAGCATTCAAAAATGAAAATCTGTTTACACAAACAGTCTGAGACACATTCATCCTCAAAGTGAATGTATAATGAGACATTCGATGTCAGGACAAATCACTCTCTCTTATGGTTGCATTTTCTTGGTGTTTGCTTTACATTCAATGATATTCATTTCTTTCCACAGGTCGGGTATAAGGTTTTGGGTTTTTTTCCATCCATGAAGACCTTTAAAAACACTGTCCCCTCAATGCTGCAGGGCTGCACGGAAACGTCACCTGAAAGAACCTGCATTGTTTATGTTAGTTTGTTTTGTTTGAGGGGTTTCCCCTCTTCTGAAGGTTAATATTCAGAGAGTCAAAGCTCTTTGAGGATGGAGTGACATTTGTGTGCTGAGAGGGTGGCTGAGCTTTGAACCAGATGCTCGTGTCAGGAGATAATAACAGTCTGGAACATTTCGACATGCTGCCAAACATCTCAGCAAAGCCCACTCTAAACATTAGATTCTTGCCATTATCTGTAGATTTTGAACAGATTGTGGAGTTGCATAAAGCAGCACTTTGCAGTTTCATTGAAATTGATGGCAAGCAAAGCCACCACCCTCCTCCAAACCGCAGCTGATTCTATCTGGGCCGTTTTTTTGCAGTCTGCATCCGATGGGCGGAACTGAATATCCATAACAGAGTCTCAAATTAACCGATGATTCCCATATCTCACTGCATTATGAATACGTGATGCTGACTGTGTATGCCAGTGAAACCAGACACTCAATGTACATCCAGTTATAGTCCAAGAATAATATATTATATGAGGAGCTGTGAAAGCTTATTTATGGATTCGATCTGGGATTTTGTTATCCATTATGCTCCTAGAAAGGGTCAACAACAAACGTCCACTAAACTGCAGCAACCTCTCAAACCTACCAAATGATTTAGTACCATAAATGCATGATGCAGCCTCAAAATGGCTAAACAATTATTGCATGCACAATTAAGCAAGTTTCTGAAGTTGGCAGGATGCAGATGCAGAGAGGGTGATCAGTGCTCAGCCTGCAGCAGTGAGATATGAGGGGTCTGATCTCAGCTGGCTCTCAGCACCGCAGCAGCTCCGTGCCTGATCACAGCCCCATGCCAACGCCGCGCAGATGTATTCCTCTGCCTCATTCTGTGCTCCTCAGCTCAATGTCCTAAGCGAGTCGATGCGGGACCTGCTTGACAGAGCTTTGAAAACAATAGCTGTCTAACCGGTCTACAGTTACCAAGAGGATGGTAATCTGTGTCCACAGAATGACCCCAGAGAGGAGAGCAGTGACATGTCATTGATGTGTCAAGACGTTATTAATAGTGCTCATTTCTAAATGAACACCATTAGGCTGAAGGAGAGCTCCATGGCTTATATAATCATAATAATTCATCTACTTTTACCCGCTCTCACCTCTACTCATCTCTCTCTCTGGACACATTCTGCACATTAACTCCTTATTGATGACCCTTATCTCTCCCTCTCTCTCAAGCACATTCGCTCTGTTTGACTACTTTTGCTCAAGGCAATTATCAAATACATGTGGTTAGACAGACAAAAATTCTTAAACACAAACCAAACACTAAATCCTTCTAAATATATTTAAAACTGACATAACTGCATAATTACATGCCATAGAAATAAAGAATAAAAAGCCAATATGTAATACTACAGTTACATTACATTGTAAAACATGAATATAATAATAATTATATATTATTACTGCTCTCTTTTAAAATGTGTTATTATTAAGATAAATACAGAGAGAGAGAGAGCGTGTGGAGAAAAGAGAGAACAAACCAACCGGAATCACCAGGTATTCTGCCACACATTATAGCAATGTTTGTGTAAGTACCTTCAAAAAGCCTGTTATTTTTCATTGGAGACTCTTACCTTCTTTCTGAGCATTTTGCTAGAGCATTTTGGCTATTTGGCTGTGTGTACAGTGAGGCAGTGACACTCTGTCAAAAATACAGTGAAAGACATTTCCAGAGTCTCCTAAGCGAGTCACAAACTGAGACTTTTTATGTAAGCTGTCATTCTCTCCGCGGTGTGTCTGCTGTGCTAAGCACAGGGATGCAAAAGACAGCAGCTGTTGCTCCAACACTTCTCTGCTTCACACGCACACGGGCACACTCTTACATGTTCATAATGGCTAAACGCTTCTAATTTTAAATTTAATTGAATGACAGAGAACAGGAAGGGAGTCAACTCAGCTGCAGAGGATTTGACTATGGATGTAGTCACACACGCTTGTCTGCACAAACAAATGCATGCACACCAACAAACACACGGATGCTGCTCTTTTAATGACTCTATTGGGACTAAAAGCAGAAAGCCTCCAGTTACCAGCTGGCAGCTCGAAAACATAAAGCCATCTGCTACCAAATATACTTTTCCCCACCAGTATAACAAAAATCACACATGAATATCTATTAATTAACATAAACACCTATAACAATGTGTCAGCATATGAATAAAAAGCTGAAAGGTTCCATATAACCATCAAAAAAAAATTAATTAGTGTTGTAGTATAGTGTAGCCTGTCTTTCCAGGACATTTTTCCAATTTTCATTGGGACTAGCAATGGAAAGCGTCTTTGACAATCAAAAGTTAAAGTTTGTTAACAAGGCACCCAGGACACACAGACAAATACACAGACGGCGCACAGGCCTCTGCAGATTCGGACAGACATCACAGTGGGAGTGTGTGTGGGCTGCTTTGTGGTCTGTTCATCAGACTACTCCTTAGATTCTGCTATGTGCTCGTTATAAGATCCCCCATACTGGCCACTGGCAAACTGATGACTCTCTCGTTCTCTCTCCCACACACACAAACACACACAATTCTAATTCTCTGAATATTGGATCGAAATCAGGCACAATGCCCTGCTGTGCTACAGTTTAGCAGCACTGATTAAGCTGATCAGCACACAGATGAGCAAAACATCAAAAGCATCGTGACAAGTGACGCGGCATCCTTACATGGTGAATGCATACCTTGACACTAGGGGTCTAACAACTAAAAATCAAGTCAGGAATCTTGGTGTGATTCTGGAGACAGACCTTAGTTTCAGTAGTCATGTCAAAGCAGTAATTAAATCAGCATACTGTCATCTAAAAAACATTGCAAGAATTAGATGTTTTGTTTCCAGTCAAGACTTGGAGAAACTTGTTCATGCCTTTATCACCAGCAGGGTGGACTATTGTAATGGTCTCCTCACCGGCCTTCCCAAGAAGACCATTAGACAGCTGCAGCTCATCCAGAACGCTGCTGCCAGAATTCTGACTAGAACCAGAAAATCTGAGCATATCACACCAGTCCTCAGGTCCTTACACTGGCTTCCAGTTATATTTAGGATTGATTTTAAAGTACTTTTACTCGTTTATAAATCACTCAATGGCCTAGGACCTAAATACATAGCAGATATGTTCACTGATTATAAACCTAACAGACCACTCAGATCATTAGGATCGAGTCAGTTAGAAATACCAAGGGTTCACACAAAACAAGGGGAGTCCGCTTTTAGTTATCATGCCACCCGCAGTTGGAATCAGCTTCCAGAAGAGATCAGATGTGCTAAAACAAGTCACATTTAAATGCATACTCAAAACTCATCTGTTTAGCTGTGCATTTATTGAATGAGCATAGTGCAACTGATTGCACTGTATTTTATGTATAATCATTTTCTATTCCTAACTGTTTTAAATTCATTTGAAACCTTTTAAATCAATTTTTAAATCATTTTCAAAGTTTTTAAATTCCTTGTTTTATTGTTGTGATTATTATTTTTTATTTTCTTTTATGTAAAGCACTTTGAATTACCATTGTGTATGAAATGTGCTATATAAATAAACTTGCCTTGCCTTGCCTTACATCAGTTATAGGCTTGAGAACACATTTTTGTTTACAAATTTAGTTTAAAGAACTAGTGGAATATTCTAGTTGTTTCTGATTGGCAGATAGTATAAGAGAGATGGTGAGGTGGGTGATTAATTACACACACCGGCCCACAACTCACACAGTTATCAGCATTATCCTCTCTAGTAGGTGAAAACAAATTTGTCTAAGTCATTGTCTGACAACTTCCAGTGGCATTAGGTGGTATTCATTATTGATAAGTGCAAAGGTCAGCATTGCTTTTCTCCCAAGGTGCTGAAAGATACAATAAACTCCACTGATATGGCAATTTGAGTCAACTCCCTTGAGAAATTAAAGCACATGAATTAACCAAATCTGAACTCTTGGCATGCCAAGTCACAGCGGATCCCCAAATCTACAAGAATCAACCTGGGGAAAGAAAAGATTTCTCACACAATGAAGTGTGGAGATTTAATTCAATCAAAGGTGATGGTTTCAGAAGATATGACCGGTTGAAATCCTTGTTGTAGTGATCTACCATTAAAATAATGAATAAAAAAAATCTCATTACTGTCAGTCCTTATGTGCATATTTTCATAATCTGAGGTCTTTGTATGTTCCCTCAAAGCAATTAGGTGTATGCTGACAGTAGAGGGCGCCATTTGGGATCAGAATCTGCTTTGATGTCCCATGAGAGGCTGTACATGATGTTATAACTATCTGCTCAAGTCTTCTGCACAGTAATGATATAACTATACTGAAATGTAAATGCAACTAAAATATACTACGACTAAAGAGATGTCACAGGTGATGCAACTGTTGGTGACCAGTAGTGGGATGCTCAGGGCTTTGTTTAGAGCTACAAGCCAATCCTGCTGCTTCAGCTGTTAAAGCTGTGTTCTCTCTCCCTGTTGAGATCCCACAGAGAACTGGCTGTGTCTCCAGGCATTTCAATCTTTTCTCAGAGTGTTTGTGTGTGAGTGTAACCGGGTGAAACAGCAGCATAGCGACACACTTTCTACTGTGAAACTGGGTTAACACCCTGCCAGAGACAAAGAGAGAGAGAGAGAGAGAGAGAGAGAGAGTGAGGGAGAGGAAGAATGAGAAAACCCGACACACCGAGAGAGACTTCAGACTTTACCAGTTCACACAGTGAGAATCATGGTCACAGAATCAAAGAGCCGCCGTCATGCACAGCAGTGAGATGTGATTGAGTCGGTCTGAGATAACGGAAATGAAAGATTTGTATTCTTTTAAAATGCTCTCTGAGTAAACTGTGACTGACACTCATTCTTTTAGTTTCCTTCTCCCATGTTCAGTGCCCCAAAATGTCCATGTTTTCTGTTTTAATGTCAGTTTGGAGAGAGGAGTCTGTGCAAGTATCTGAGGGGGCATGTGTGTCTGCTCTGTGGTTATATCCACTCTGCTTCTTATGAGCTTTAAAGGCAAATTTGAGAACTGAATCCAATGCACAGAGTATTTAGATAAAATATAAATGTGCATTCTGTGCTGCATATGGGATTATTTGATGGTTCATTGAAAGAGAGGCATTACTGATACATGTCGCTGAGGTTTACTTTTCCCCCTTTCTCATCTATTTCATCTATTTAAAACCAGAACAGAACAGTTGGAACAGACAGAAAGTCATTGCATGTTCAAATATACATTATATGTATATATTGATTGACTGGGAAAGAGAGAGAGAGAGAGAGAGAGAGAGAGAGAGAGAGATTTAAGGATTTTTTTCACAATTTGATTGTGCATCAAACTTCACAAAGGAAATACAAAGGATATATTGTGGTGGGGGAATGGTATTGGGCTGTTACTACTATGCATTAATCATAAAGCACAAGCTACAGAAAGAGACCACAGAGGCTTGAGAATCAGGTCCTGATAGATCAGTTAACAGAGTGGCAGAGATAGAGTGGAGAGAAACCAATGATGAATTGGCCGGAAATTCCTTTCTGCCTAAAACCTACACTAATCTACATGTAAACACTAATCTCACCTAAATGTCAATCATCCCTTGTCAAATCCTTCCTCACCCAATGCATCAGGACATCCTGCAAAAATCACCACAGAATCACTGAACAGTCACACACACACACACACACACACACACAAAACACTCTTATAAACCATGTTTAAGTTGTTTGATGTTTATATTCCCATTTCCCCCACAAAAGCATATCATAGTTTTGTTTGTTTGTTTGTTTGGAGCAAATTAGAGCCAAAACTGTTTAAGTTACTAGCCTTGGTTTATTGGTTCATTTAACTCTATCTAGAATTAACAAAAGCATTATGGCATGAATGCAATCACAGACCTATCCATGTTTCTTCAAACCGCCCCACTTCAAAATCTTATTCTATTTTACCATGTAATGTATAATTTAAGTTCAATATTTCAAATTGAACTGAAATAATTTGATTACATGTATGCTTCTTAAGATTTTTTTGGACTACATTTTTTGTTGTTGTTGTTCCCAGTCTTTACTTTGAGGTATATAGTGAATAGGATAAACAGGGTTAGCCATTCTGCTGGTGTTTATAAGTACCATTTATTCTTATTTCATATGCTTTTCCAGTTCACACTGACATGGTGTAAATGGATCTACAAAAGCATATAGCCTACTTAGACAATAACAGAAACCCTGAACATATTCATCGTGGAAAACATTACCGGACAATTGGGTTTTTGTTGGAATAACACCACTACAGTCACAAATGTGTTACTTTGGACATGGTCTCAGTATGTACTCACACAATGGACACATTGGTCGTAAATTTCTGTTGTGATAAGAAACCCTTTCTTTTCTAACTCTTTCTTGTCATATTAAACTTGACGCCTTCACTCGCAACTTACCGTTGAAGTTCCAGGGCGCGAGTCCCTCTGCTCCAGTGCTGTTAGTTACATTCATGTTGCATGATTTTAAAAATGCTCAGCCAGCCAGAAGAAAAAAAAGAAAAAGAATCCACCCTTCCTCCTTCACTCCGTCAAGTTTTTCCTCAAGATTATTAGAAGGGCTGTCCTCATGTTGTTTTTCACATCATGCGCTCTTGACGCGCGCGGCTCTCGCCATCGGAGAGAAGCTCATTAAGTCTCCATCGCGACTGGCGGCTCACCTAAACACACCTCGAGCGAATGGTTTTCTCTAGATCGAGTCGGTTTACAATCCGCCAGATGTGGCTCCCATCTGCGCGAGCGGCTCTGATCTCTTTCCAGGAGTTTAGCGCGCGGCTGAGGCAGCGGACTTTCAATGATGTCATCCTCCGGCTCCAGCCAATCACCTGAGAGTCCGCAGGTTCGACTGAATCAACCTATAGCTCCTGTCCTGTGAACCCAGCGCTGTCTGTTCCCGCAAACTCTAAAACAGATAAATGCATTTACTGCAATAACCACCTTAGAGACTGTCAGACCTCATTACAGGACATGGCTAACCATAGGCGGAGGGCGTACCATCTACCAAGGTGTGAATTATGGCGGTTTGTCAAAACAGAAGATTCAAAACAAAAGGTTAAGGGGTCTTAAAGTATGTTTGAGGTCAACTGTGGTTTCTAACGTTTCAGTAAAGACAAAATGTAGATTAAAAGTGCGCATTTACTCAACTGGCAGTAAGCATCGCGTTCGCCTGCTGAGGTAAAGCAAGAGGATCGAGGACGCTCGAGAATAATTAGGATCACACTGGCAAAACACAAATGGACCTAAATATTTACACTTCACTTACAAGCAAGTAAGTAGTGATTTGGAAAAGACAATTTGTGTGGCTCCTCAACAGATTGCGCCCTGAAAATAGCCAAATGAAATTCCTTTAAAACGTCGAACCAATGACAGTTATTGCATAGGTCTGTATACTTCGCTCACTGGGTAAAACTATCAAGCCTAGGGGTTGGAAGAGTGTTTTTTGTCCCCCTCCAAAATATAGAGTTAAACTATTTTGAAAACGTTTACAACCCAGATCTTCTTATTATTCCAGTTCTTTAAAAAAGACGCCCAAAAAAACATAGTAGCCTACAGTTTAAAACTTTCAGTCCATTAAAACCGATCATTTTTTAACTTGTTTAAATAAAACCAACTACTACTAATTTAAAAAGAAACTTTTAACATACTTGGATGAGCTTTGATTTTACCATATGTTGTAGACAGAAATTACATTTTTTTTACGCATGCACAAAACAAACTACGTAAAATAAAAAGTTGTTGTAGGTTGCCACTGATCTAACGTCGTTTTTCCCTTCTCACTTGTAATTAAGATCTGGATTTGGGGAGGGGAACCTGATCCTAGACCCGTTATCCCGGAGCAGCAGCTGGAGTCCCATAGCATCTGTGGTCATATACACAAATTATGCACGCGTTCAGGGGAAGGCTAAGATTTCCCCAGCCGTACAGACGCTCCGCCCATGTGGCTTGTGTCTGTACATCGGTATAATTGATTATGATGAGTGTGGCTCTCAACATTTGCCAGGCTCTTGAGCGCAGCACACAAGTTCAGCACCATCGCTCATGGACAGCGCCCTACAACTCGAGCTTTCAGGTCTATTCCAGAAATATCACGTTATAAGTTAGAAATAAAAACAGGCGTTGTACTTTTTATAGTGTCATGTTTTTCCAAAACAACAGCAAAGATTTTGCTGTTTCTCTCCAGAGATTTTTGAAACAGCTGAATGGTTGCTGTCTGTCGTTAGTGCGTGAACTGGCACCAGAGCAATGAATGACAACCGCACGCGTTTAGACCCGCCAGAGGCTGTGTGTTCTCTGATAGTGTGTATAGTCGAAAGGCATAACGTTTTAAAGTATACGAGTATTTTGTAACTTGTGTAAGGTTTATGGATGACAATTCACCAACAAACATAGCCCTTTCTCGACCTCAACAGCCCCTCTCGGCAGATTCAGATGGTTTGCACACAGATTCGCGGATTAATCTGGCAGCTGTCTCACAGCAGACAAAAATTAGATTGATGCCAGCCAAAACAGAGAGATCGCGAACAGAAAATGATTTCAATGGCAGCACAGAGCAGAAACCTCACAGCCACTAACAACCCGGAACGAAATCATCTAAATCAGCCGCAGACGGAACGTTCTTTCAGTCAGAACGCGCTCCGCCGCAGATGAGCAGCGCTGTTAATTAAAGTACACAAGCGTAAAATGTGGAATAAAGAAAGCACGTTCTGTAACTAAGTTTACAAATATGTAGTCAATCAGTTCGCCTTGTCTTATTCATTTTGCTGCTACCAAATTACTATTTGTCATTTGCATGTGCCGTTTATGCAATAAGACATAGGCTAAATGTCGCCCATCATTTAGGAGAGACAGCTCTTTAAGTTGATGTTCTAATGATGAGCCTCACGAATTATTTATTTATTTACTTTTAGACTGTAGCAATTGAATGAGGCCAGGTAAATGCCTGTCACAATCGACAGCCATGCAACAACAAAAACAAAGAAAGGTATTTGGACATTTGAAGGGAACATTCACCCCAAAATATAAGTTCTGCTCTGATATTCAAACATTTGTAAATGAGGCTCAAGATACTATTTTGGGAAACTCTGGTTAATTTGCATTTGTTAGTCATTATTCTGTTCTATAAAATTCTAAGATTTTTTTTTTTAGACAATTGGAATTTGGAAATTGAAATGGCAAAAGTTAAAAAATTTTCTTATCACAAACATTTAGTGTATTTGTGCATATGTAGCCTAATATGAACGCACACAGTAGGCCAACCAGTTGCTTTAGCTCTTATACGGGAAGTGATGCAATTAGGTTATGTGATGTGCCAAAAGGAGAGACAGTAAAGTAATAGATGTGGCTGTGTTTAGACTTTCATCATCATTGTGCAAAGGCCTTGAGATCCTTCTGGACCAGGCATGATGGGAATAAATTATTTTAATAGTGCATAATATTCAAGCAGATAAAGAGAAAATGAAAGAGAGAGAGAGAGAGAAAGCTTTTCAGAACACTGATCTTGTTTAATCTCAGGTGCATGAGCAGCCTTTGACCTACAGGTTAATTTGGCGAGTCATTACCAAAAGCTTATCTGCAAGGCCCTCCTCACAGATTTATTAAGCATTGCTTCCTATAGTGGCTTCACCTGGCTATGTCACGTTTATAGGACGCAATTATAATAGTATATTTTTTCATTTGATTCAAACATCAGAGGATGTGTGGGTGTGAGGAGGTGTGTGTGTGTTCCTCTCAAAGGCAGAGACATTCTGCTAAGAGTAAAGAGGGAATTCTGTTACATTCACAGAACAAAAGTACATCTTTCACAGCACAGCTTCACTAAACTCCCAGCAGCTCTTCCCACAGAGCGGCCAATCTGTTTCCATTAGCTGAGCAGGTAAAGGGAATAATTAAAGCAGATAAAAACATGATGTGCTAAGTGACTTGGATGATTAGTCTGTTATTAAGATAATGTGTGTTTCGAGGCACCAGTAATCCGCAGGGAGAAAGAATTCGCCACAATGACATCAAACAGCATCACAGAAAGAACATTAACAGTGGAGTGCTGCTGTAACTTTACCCACTCACCGCCTATGTCCTCTCTTCAGTAAAATGAGGAAA
Source organism: Sinocyclocheilus grahami (assembly GCF_001515645.1). Classification (NCBI taxonomy): domain Eukaryota; kingdom Metazoa; phylum Chordata; class Actinopteri; order Cypriniformes; family Cyprinidae; genus Sinocyclocheilus; species Sinocyclocheilus grahami. The sequence goes on from NW_015505687.1 coordinate 1,165,565, forward strand.
ATACACACAGAGAGAACAGCTAGTTTTAACACAACAAATGACATAAATCCATATTCACTAGTACAAGTATTTTGCTATTAGCTAAAATCACAACCTAATTTTGAAACTGCATTTAACCCTTTAGCATTCCTGTAAAATTAGCCTAAAACGCCTAGAAAAGGCATACCCAAAGTAAATTGCATGTGGTTCTTGAACCATTTTGAGCATATGCATGATTTTGGTCTCTTTTGAAAGGTGACAATCCCCACCTTTCTCCAAACGGAACAAACCTAAAAATCACTGTAAGCCTTACTGGTATTGAGTAACAGAACTTTGAACACACTGAAAAAGAAAAAAAGAAAAAACATCCTGCCTACTTTTTTTTGTATACAGATGCCTGCAGATGATTATTGCTGGGAGCTATTAGTTGGAAAACACAATGGAATCACAGGATGAAGCCTTGTTGACGGTCTGACAAAGACACTGATTGTATCTTAAAATGGGCATCATTCGAATGACAAGAATCTCAGCTTTCCAAAGATACGTGACATGTTTCGCTTTTTTTTTTTTTTTGCTGTATGTCACGAAGTTAACCCTCAAAAACACACAGTGCACCCCGAGCAGTACAGTGGAACGCTAACAGGTTAATATATTTTCATTTAGGATGGATTAATTTAAGCATCTTTTGGGAATCAGTCCCTCTGCAGTTATAGTCTCTAAATTTGTCTGAAAATTAAAATATTACACTGCCATCCCTCTTAAAACTAGCACACTGTATTGTATTTTGTTAAGTTGGGTTTTGCTTATTTGGTTGCTTATTTGTGCAGCACATCACAGATCACCACACAACATCATCAATAATTACTTTATTAAAGAGGCAAATTACCCACTATGAAAAAAAGGTAACCTCAAACTAACCCTTGAACTCAAAGGTAACCCTTTGAACTATCCACCCCTGAAAGAAGCATATTAGTTACCTTAAAGAGATCATCATTCAAACTTGTCCCAAACTTGTAATGATTTATTTTGTCTGCAAAAGACAAAAAATAAGATACTTCGAAGAATGTTGGGGTACAAAAAAAAGTCATGCATGTCTGGAACAATATGAGGGTCAGTAAATGATGACAGAATTATACGTTTTTGGTGAATTATCCCTTTAAGGATGCATATTAGGTACTTTTTGTTTTCTAATATGCAGCTTTTAATAAGTGAAATACTAATAAGTAAACAGGGGATTATCAATAAGAAAATTAGCAAATAAGACAATGAGAACACAGAGGCATTTTATTTCTGTAAGAGTTTAAAGTATTTTGTTGGGGCTGTGTTTACTTGTTTATAGGTTTTTATGTAATGTGCTTGCTTAAGGCTGTAAGTGACTGTTGCAGGTAGGAGGAAGAGATATAACATTTTCTTTCATTCTCCAAAAAGAAGCAGAGTTGAACTATTGCACAAGGCCACAAAAAGACACAGCATGAGGGTACAGCATGGGTAAATACAACAGGACACCATTAGTGACTTTGAGGAGAACGTTTTGGAGAACAGGAATAACAGAGCACACCTGTGTCTCTGGAAAGTCAAAGAGCAGGAGTGCAGGGACTATAAAGATTTGTGTACATTTCTGTTGCATCAGAAATATTTATACTGTTGGCAGCAACAGCTACCAGCTTCATAACTGTTTTCTAAAGCAAAAGGAAACACATATTAAAATGTCCAGTCAAACTCATATGAGCAAGTGCGTGTGAGGAGAATTGCATGCAAACACACTCACTGGCACTTTGGCCTCCTCTGCATTTCCAGCCTCCATCTCTCTCTTTCTCTGATGTGGTTATGTTATATTAGATTTCCTTGTTGCATAGCTGATCTAATTGGACATAACTTGCCTTCGGGGGAATGCCAGTATTACCCAGCATGCATCTCTCAGGGGAGCAGTCATGAGCATGTCAGAGGTGGTGGTTTCTACAGGTGTGGAGTGAAAGAGAGAAAATAGATCTAGTTGAGCACCCATAAGACAGGTATGATACAAACGCTTCAAACATCTTGACTTTCTTAACAAAATGTTTTTCTGTCAACTATGAATACTGTTGAATGTCTAGGTCATAAACGTAGCAGCTGATTCTGTCCACAGAAGACATATGTGCGTGTCCGCGTGAGAGAAGGCATCTGATTGACAGAGGCTAAATGCAGCCTGACTTCCTCTCACAAACAACCCTATTTATAGCAGCAATCTCACCTCCACTTGGATTTGTGTTTTCCAACAGCGCTTCAGTCTTCCTAGTTTTCCCAAATAAAATTAAGCTCATTAAGCGGTTGCTTTCAGACAGAGAGCATTCTCTCCATAACGGTTGGAATCTGAGACAGGGACAATTATGCTACACCAGACTGAGTTAATGGCAGAATTACATCAGCAGCTCAAATGCCATTTTGATTGCAACAAGAGGCTAGCTGTGTCTGATCTCGCCTCAGCTGAATATTGTGTCAAACATGCTTTATCGCTGAGAGAGAGAGATATAGAGAAAGACAAATAGAGAGATTGCTATGTATTATTTATTCCTGTAGTCTGCAGGGAGAGCACTGCTTCTTTCAGAGTATCCTAGCCCATTTGATTTGGTTTTTCCCAGCCCTTGTTAATGTGATTTACAGCTTGCTGTATAGACATTGTTTCCCATCTTAATATAATTCAGGATTATATTAATTAATTATTAAATTAATGTTTGGGGTAGAGGACAAATGCAAGACAGTTTTTGTAGGCGAAATGACCCAAGGCAAGAAAGGCAAAATGTGCATGGCTCAGGTTCCAGAACTAGAAGATGCTAGACTTTATGTTGGGGTGTCTTCATGCGTCTCTTATTTACCCAATGCGAAGTCACTGCTCATTACGCTGGACAGATGCTGGGGAGACGGAGCACAAGGGATGTTGTTACTTTTTGGCTGATTTGATTCAGGGTGCAGTAACTGTGGGTAGGGATTTAATCAAGAGTCTTCCTGAACTACACCTACAACTGGGACTTTGGGCTGTGTAAACACTTTAAACACCTTAAACACTATCCCGTTGCCAGCCAAAATGCAACCCTGACAGGCTAACCATCTGGGCAATACACAAAGCATTAAGCTCTGTTCATCCCATCATTTATGTAACTTCACCAAATCCACAATCTACTCCCTGCAGTGTGTTGGGGATGCAGGTTAGCTCTCTGTTTGTACTGGCACTGCAGTGTAATCTACAGGGCAACATGAACCAGCTGAGCCAAAAGACAGCGAACAGTCCATCAGAATAAATGCCAGTGGGTCCTTGTCTCCTCTTGCAGTTAAATGTCATTCTTTTACGTTCTTCTCTCTCTCATCTCTATTCGTTCAGCCTCTGCCTCTCTCTCCTCCCATTTCCGACAGTTGCTCAAAGCTGTGTGATTATTATGCCACTAAAATCAATGGCATTCAGGAGAACCTGTCCTGCAGGAAAGGTCACATACACTCTTTCTCTGTATATATACTGTATGTATGTACAGTCATGGCCAAAAGTTTTGGCAGTGACATCAATTTTGTGTTTTGCAAAGTTCGCTGCTTAAGCTGTTGTGGTGTTCATTCACATTATTTCTAGATTATTGTGTAGAGGGATCAGATGCATTTTAAATAATTGCTAAAAGCTTCATTGGCCAAAAAAATTAACTTTTCATAAAAAACAAATGTCACTGTTTTTTTTCATCTGACACAAAACGACCAGTTAACATTAATTGACTAATCATATCAGCAGCACATGTGAAAGTGTGAATAAGTACTAGTTAGGTTAATCACTATCATACTAATTAGATAGTAAGAGCAGACTGATTGCTATAAAAGGAGGGAAGAAGCGCTTCCAATCATTGTGTTCTTGTTAGCAATGGTTACCTCCGAAGAAACACATGCAGCCATCATCGCTTTGCATCAAAATGGCCTCACATGAAAGGAAATTGCTACAAAGAATATTGCACCTGAAAGAACCATTTACCGGATCATCAAGAACTTCAAGGAGAGAGGTTCGACTGCAGTGAGGAAGTCTTCAGGACGTCCCAGAGTGTCCAGCAAGCACCAGGACCGCTTCCTCCTGAGGAATCCTGTCACCAGCAGTGCAGAGCTTGCTCAGGAACGGCAGCAGGTTGCTGTGAGAGCATCTGCATGCACAGTGAGGCCAAGACTTTTGGACAACGGCCTGGTGTCAAGAAGGGCAGCAAAGAAGCCACTTCTCTCCAAGAAAAACATCAAGGACAG
>NW_015505687.1:1169965-1243114 GCF_001515645.1 Sinocyclocheilus grahami
TGTGATCAACTCCGAGAACTAATAAGGCAAGAATGGATCGCCATCAGTCAGCATTTGGCCCAGAAGCTAATATCCAGCATGCCAGAGCCAATTGCAGAGGTTATGAAGAACAAGGGGTCAACACTGCAAATATTGACTCATTGTATTTTTTTTGCCAATAAGAGCCTTTAAAGCTTATGATATGCTTATCATTGTTTTTCAGTATACCACAGACACGTGGAAAAACAATCTACAAATAATGAAGCAGCAAACTTAGCAAAACACTGCCAAAACTTTTGGCCACAATATATATATATATATATATATAAAGGGAAGAATTCCATTAATTAAACAGATAGCATACATAACATACGACCAAACAATAAACATGTATAAATGTGTAATTACACAGATCACATACTTTAAAGGGAACTAGAAAAGCCTTAAAAGAGTCTGTCAATATGCACTGCAAATGGTTTGTCAGATGTGAACTACTGAACAATCTGCTCAATCCTCTGAAGGTCAGAACCGCTTTGAAGGTAAGGGTCTATTAGTGGAAGAATGCAAAACCTTAGCTGACTAAATCAATAAGTAATGAACACACTGGCCTCCTAATTATACTTCTGACTCGAAATGAATACAAGCATTTAAAAGTCGTCTATCAAGAGAGTGGCCACAAGCAGAGTAGGCTATGCTTTAACTGTTTTAAAGAGCTGACTGCAATCCAATTTTACAACATGTTTAGGTTTAGACAAAATTCAAAACTGGGTTCCCTTTAATTCATGAGCTAGAATCTAATTTGAATTGGCCACACCCCAAAGTTGAAATGGAACAACTGGCAATGCATTCTGGTATGTGTTTTTCCACCTTGGTGCTTTATGTAAGCAGTAAGGAACTTGGTCTATCTATCAGAACCTATCTTTGTTTTTATAATAAATACATAAATCTATCTATCTATCCATCCATCCATCCGTTCATCCATCCATCCAAGGCCTATAAAACCTTTTAACTTTTTTTAAAACTTTCAAACAAGACCGTCATTTCAACAAAGTTGTCAAGTTCAACTTGAAGATAACTTAATTTTGTTAATTCTACTTCCCAACAATTTGAATTGCAATTCTGCATCCTGTTTGCTATCTCAGTTCAAATTCAAACAAATTTAAAAGGCATTCAAATTTTATCAGTCACATTGATCCATCCCTCCAGTGCAATTAAATACTCCTGCATTTCTGATATGCACTGACAAACAAATGCTATTTTTTGGTTAATAAAAAAAAAAGTAAGTTTTTTAACTCACTACTAACCACTCCTAAAGCAAGAGTTATGAGGCACAACAGATCACATTCACTAGGGGTCTGAGCCCCCCTAAGCCTGAAATCCTGGAATCACCCCTGGATTAGGTCTATTTTCCATGCAGAAGGTCAAAATAAATCCCAAGTCATGCACAATACAAAAGGCAACAGAATCCTAAGCCAAGTTCTACATTATTAGAGATGCTTGTAGAGTTTCTCTATTTCTCTGTGGACTTCTTAGAATGGAAGCATGTTGATTTACCAGAAACATTAAATGCAATACCTAGCAATTATCTAAATAATTCACACCAGTTCTGTATTAAAGAATTCTGTACACACAAGTTTGGGAATTTTGAGATTTCTAAGAGCATCTGAGGACGAACTCTGTGGGGGACTGAGAATGAGAGAGTGTTTCACAGTTTTATGCGTGTCCATGGTCAGTTTCACACAGGCATTAAGGGTTCATTAGTTCAGTTCATTCTAATGTTGATTCTTGGTGACACATCAAACAAGCTTGTGATTTGTTCTGAGAGCTGCCGTAACATGTGATGTTTGTTCCGATCATGTCTAGAGATTCAAGAAAGAAAGAAAATGTAAAATGTTCTACAGTATTCAACCACTTTATGAATGCTATACATTTTATATTAGGAGGAATATTCAGGGTCAGTTCTGATGCAAGTCTGTTCAATCAATCCACTAATCAACATAATCAGTCATTCAATCCATAACAAATATTCAGTTCCTTCCATGGTAGATGAGGCATAGAGGAAGAGAAATATGCGTCTCTCTGGCATAAGAAATAAGTAGTACCACACCTGATCTCAGAACTCTAAATGATTGTGTCAGCACCGTCAGTGTCTGTCTGCACCATCAACGCACATAACTGCTGCCTCTCTACTCAACAGGGTTCATAGGTCAGATCCATTAGATGTTTGTCCAGCACCTGCAACCTACATTATTTAAAGCCTTTTATCTGACTGAGGCTAAAGAAAATTCTTCAGGACAGAAAAGCACAAGCTGGTTAACACTGTCTAAAAGCCATTCCATCATTCTGCAAATTTTAATTGGTGATTTTTTAGTTAAAAGAAAAGTAGATTTAATTTGTTCAAATTTGCAGAGCAGAGCAAGTAAATCTTTGAGGGTGTCAGCATTCAATTAAGTTTGCACTCTGCAAAACTACAAAGCACATCAACAAAGACCATAACGGTCAACATTTGGGTACCAAAATACGGGAAAGTGGTAACAAGTGCATTTATAGAAAAGTAAAGTTTTTTATATTATATTAATTATATTATATTATATTAATTGTATTATATTATATTATTTTTATGTTAATTTAAACAATTATCATCAAACAATTATATTCATTTAGTAACATAAACATATCTTAGTGTAGGCTATATCTTTAAAGTTTTGTAATTCATTATCTTCTTGTCGATCCACCAGTTCACATTTACAACTGCCTGTTTTCTGCGTAAAAGGGTCGGTTTTGGCTTTGGTCTAAAACAAAGAGCAGAAGGGCTTTTTGAAAAATGCAAATTCATTCTCTGCCAGCAGGTGGCGCTTTTCGCCAGGAATATAGCCGCTTCCCCGTAATCGCAGTAAACAAAGCAGCGCAGCACCTGACTTTGAAACTTGCAGCTCTCATATTTAATCAATTAAACCATAGCCTTTTGAAGTGTAAGCTATATCTCAATTTACATGTATATTTAGTTTTTTCACTGGAGCACCACCTGAGTCTCCTCCTCCCATTTCTACCAGTGATCATAGTTTCCTTTCCGCGGTACTCCCTGTGCACATATCAATAGCATCACTGGGCTGTAGGTTGCCAAGTTGAGGGGACAAATGGGTTGAAATTTGTATGCGTCGATCGTGTGAGAAAGATGCAGATCATACAAGATCTGGCCAAGCTTGAAATTTGTTGACGTGATTATTCATATAATGAGGTTTGGTCCATACAAATGACTGGAGTTTTACCGGAAGCGAATGTAGCAAACATATAAAAAATATGCCCAGTTGGATTTTTTTTTTGTATAAAGATTAAAAATATGGGAGAAATACGGGAAAACATTTAAATGGGATGATAGCTGGATAGAATGGTAAAATACAGGAGAATTCCGGGGAAAAATGGGAGGGTTGACAGGTATGACAAAGACAGGCATTGACACTGGAAATTCTCTTCAATTTACTATTCATTTTCAAACGTTCTACACCAATAATTATAAATTCATTTCTATTTTCCAGTACTTAAGATAATGCATTGTTTGTTTGTTTTTATTTTATTGATTTATTTTTAAAAGCAATAATCAAATGTTCTCACACAATGGTTACTTCTCATCAGAGATCAATATTTTTTTGCTCAATGTACCTCCTGACGATAAACTAGGAATAAGAGGATACCTTTGTTGGACACTGGGCAAATGAAAACCACTTGAAAAAGTAAAAAGAAGAGTGAAGAGAGAAATAATTCTTCCTCCCAAACATTTCACTTTCCAAAACAGGAGTCGAATGATAATGAACTTAGAGCGCTTCCAATTCTTAGGCATGTAGTATTCAGCACTAAAGCGAGGCTAGGAGATAGATGGGAGAGGCAATCACCACGATGCCATTCAGCCATGTAAAATGTTTGCCTAGAGCACAAAAGCTATTTGTCATAAAAATGTATCATGTATACAGCAGACAACACCAGTAATGGGAATCTTACCAGTGGAGAATTAAGTATACCACTCTTGCAGTTATAATCCTGTGGAGTTAAAGTACCGATACCTTTTATGAAATAAAGTTTAAATTTCTACTTGAGTAAAAGTACAGAAGCATGCTTGCTTTTGAATGTGCTAAAGTATCAAATGTAAAGGTACTGTATGATTGTTTATTATTTTTCTTCATATGCTCCATTAATTAAGATTATTTAATTTAATTTATTTTTATTTAAAGCCTTTTTAGTTAAATATTTCAGTAGGTAGTAACATCTAGTTGCTAAATTATAAAAGCAAAGAAATAGCCTTTTTAGCCATTTGTGCATTTTAGTAATAAAACATTGAGTGTAACCATAAATCATCTCACTCTCAAGGCAGTCTCTTTAAATAATCAAGGATCTCAAAATGGTAGTACTACACATTTTTATAATTGGAATCAATGTTGTTAAATATAAACTTCAGTTGCTCGTTTTTAACTTTGGGGTCCTTCAGAAGGATATGCAGAGCAACAGGTGCTATACACACAGCCAGAAACAGCACAAGTTTGGCGAACTGTCATGCTTTTCAATTTTATGATTGAAAATATTATTATTTCTAGTGAACAATATTATCTACTGTATATTAGTGATATATACTGTATTGTATGTTGCTTTCAAAATTCACAATATACAGCTCAGTAGCTTTTCATGAAAAGGAAGCTTAGTTACAACATCTAGAGGCCAACGGCTCCATACTGTGGAGAAAAGTTTGCAAAGTTTTCATTGTACATCAAGACTTTTATCTCCAAAGATCAAAGAAAAACTGATTCCTCATTATGTGACCCCTTTAATTAGAAAAGGTATGCCCCTATGAACCCCTATGAATTTCTGTTGCAATTACCCAAATTATTTTTGTAGCTTTTGATCAACCCTGCAAAGGGTTTTTGAGGCTTACTTTTTGGTACAAAACTGTTTTGATTTATGTATATCTTTGGCATGTTTGAACACCGTCAGAACTTCAATGAGCCTGAGGTCACTCTGACTTGGGCATTATAAGATTTCTTCTGTTTGATCCCTTCTGTTTTTGATTGCATCTTTTGGGCTTTAGATGGCAAACAGATGTTCTGATGTTTCAGTGTAAAACTGATACAACGTCTCAATTTTAGCACACCATTACACTCCCTTCACAGTTATTGACAGCTGGTTGAAGCTTTTCTTACTGATATGGAGCTTCATGTTTTCTTTAAATATAATGCTTTGTACCTTGACCAGCTGCTGTTTTGTCTGTCCAGAGACAAATAAATTATGTATTGCTTTGGAGAGCAGTGGTTTCCACTATTTGCCTCTCATGTACAACATTCTAACAACAGTTCTGATGTTTTGCCGCCTGTCATCGATCTGTCTGATGGTACACTGATCGAGGCCCCAGTCTTTAGAAATTCTTTTGTAAGGCTTTCAAGTCTTGGGAGCTTCAACAACTCTTCCCTGGGGTGCTCTAAAATGTTTTTTTCCCCTTCAACCATTTTGTACTCAAAGCAAAAATCGGTTAAAAAAAGTATAGGTAAAAAAAAACAAATAAATAAATAAAAATTTCCATATAGCAAAACTACAGAACATCTGATTCCTGTCTTTTTTTAATTTCGTAACTTCTATTTTGACATCATACTATGTAATCATACTGTGCACCACTGGGGCAGTGTCTAATTGGCAATATTGAATGAACAGATGATGCTGCATTTATAGAGCACTAAGCTAGTAGTTGTGCATTAACAAGACAGGTACAGGAAATCTGAAAAGAGTTTGTTGTGAATGAGGCCAGTTATTGTAATTACTGCAGACAGTCTCATGACATTGTGGCAAAAGAAGTGTGGTTTACAGGGGACTATAGAAATCCATGTTATCTGATAAGAGATGTGACTCTGTAAGAGATGCTTGTTCAGTTCATAGTTAATGGTTGATTACATGTGTGTTGATGCATGTGCTCCTTAAAATGGGGGAAAGTTGCTCTAGAGGCATATGGAGAGAATTGGGACCTCTGTAAAAACTGTTGGCCTGATTAAGTCAATCCTTGTAAAATTCTGGAAACACACACACATTCACTCACTCAGGTGCAAGAATAAAGACTGCATGCTCCACTGGCTTTGAGATGGAAAGAGGGGAGGAGTGATGAGAGGAGAGAGAGGGCATGGGAATGAAACGATAGTGAGGGATTCAGGAAAGAGAATGAAAACTTTACATTGACATTCCTGTGCTCTCAAACCGACATGTGCAAGGATGCATGAGCTATCTCGCACATGCATACATAAAGGCACAATTTGTGTACACTGCCGTTCAAAAGTTTGGGATCAGTAAGACTTGTAATGTTTTTTAAAGACGTCTCTTATGCTCATCAAGGCTGCATTTATTTGATCAGAAATACAGAAAAAAACAGTAATCTTGCAAAATATTATTACAATATAAAATAATGGTTTCTATTTTAATATCCTTTAAAACATAATTTATTTCTGGGATGCAAAGCTGAATTTCCATCAGCCATTACTCCAGTATAAAGTGTCACACGATCATTCTAATATGCTGATTTATTATTAGAATTATCAATGTTGGCAACAGTTGTAATGCCAATTTTTTGGAAACTGCAATACTTTTTTCAGGATTCTTTGATGAATAAAAAGTTTAAAAGAATAGCATTTATTCAAAATATAAATATTTTCTAACAATATAAATCTTTGCTATCACTTCTTAACAATTGAACAGATCCTTGCTGAATAAAAGTTTTAAATTTCTTTCAAAAAAAAAAAAAAAGAATAAAAATGCACTGAACCCAAACCTTTGAACTATAGTGTATATTGTTATAAAAGATTTATATTTTAAATAAATGCTTTTCTTTTTAACTTTTTATTCATCAAAGAATCCTGAAAAAAGTATCACAGGTTCCAAAAAAATATTAAGCAGCACAACAGTTTCCAGCACTGATAATAAATCAGCATATTAGAATGATTTATGAAGGATCATGTGACACTGAAGACTGGAGTAATGATCTGAAATTTCAGCTTTGCATCACAGGAATAAATTACATTTTAATGTATATTAAAATAGAAAAATATATTTTACATTATAATAATATTTCACAATATACATTTTTTGATCAAATAAATGCAGCCTTGATGAGCATAAGAAACTCCTATAAAAAACATTAAAAATCATTCTGATCCCAAACTTTTGACCGGTGTATATACAAAATATAGTATATAAAATCACATTTTATGCAATTGTATGTTCTTGGTGACATTTTAAATTGAATGGGCACAAACTGTCAAATCTTACATGGATATCTTGTAGACTACTTCAAAATAACCTACAGGTAAATGTCCAATAAGAGTTGCAAACAATATTGTCTCTGATACCATATAGCCAGAACATAAAATCATGAAAAGTTGTAGATGTTTAAAAAAAATCAATCAATCAATCAATCAATCAATCAATCAAAGTAAATAACCATCAATCAATCAATCAATCAATCAATCAATCAATCAATCAATCAATCAATCAATCAATCAATCAATCAATCTAAACAATATTGTCTCTGATACCATATAGCCAGAACATAAAATCATGAAAAGTTGTAGATGTTTAAAAAAAATCAATCAATCAATCAATCAATCAATCAATCAATCAATCAATCAATCAAAGTAAATAACCTTATAATTAATCTGACCTAATTATTTGTATTGGGTTTTATTCAATATTGCAAATTGGCCTGCTGGGGGGTAAAAGGAAGAATTAAAAAAACTAGTTGGCTGGCCTAAGCTGCTTTTAGCTAGGAGTCCAGCTAAGACCAGCAAACCAGCACAGACTGGATTTAGCTGGTTCTTTTTCAGCAGAACAAACAGATCAAGCTAATAAATGAGATTTTACCTCTGTCTACACAGCTTGTTCTTGTGCTTGTTTAATAAAGTTAACTTTCATTTCAGTTAAATTTAATTACATTTGATTCATTATAGTCAAGGCCATAAAGAAGACATTGCAGAAGTGTACGTGGTTTTACTGTGAAGTCTATAATATCAGAAGGGATATTCTCTTATGACCACAGGGTAGAGAATAAGATCTGAGGGAGTTGTTAATGAAGTGAGGCAGACCAGCACTCCTGTGTGGACATGAGGAGACGTCTCAACTAAATCACTGTGTGAATAATAACAGTAATACGCTCTGGTCTGTCATTAGTTCAGTATCAATACTAAGCTTGATGATCTGAGTAAAGCAGGACAGAGAGAGAGAGAGAGAGAGAGAGAAAGAAAGAAAGGGAAAGAGAGACCAACATCACTGAACTTAAGCAGAATTGCAAATATCCAAGTACAAATGCTTCAGAAAATACAAAAACCCTTTATTAAAACGAATAGGCCTACTACTGAGACAGTTGCCTTTTATTTTGTTTCATTGGTTGTTTAGTGAAATGCCCCCATCTAGGGAACAACAACAGCAACAATAACAAAACAAAAAGACGGATAGAATAAGACGGATAGAATAAGACTATAACGAAAAGCTACTGACTCATGCAGGTGTGAAAAACCAGTTCCAGTCAGGAACGTCCATAAGCTCTCTAACAAGTCAAATGATAGTTTCATTAAGCTCATACATCACAGACACACATAACAAATTCTGTTTCATGCTCACCCACTGCTTTTTAAATGAGATAGATTGATGAGATATAGCACCGCTGCTGAGTTCAGCCTGCATCAGTTCAGTCTGGCTTTGTTCATTTTAGAGCTGCTGAATCTGGAGTGGTTGAATCTAGATTACAGGAGCATGAGATTACGTTGAGTTTGGTTTAGTTGACACTGAATTCATTGTATCTGGTGTGTTTCTTGTGCACGTTCCCTAGAATTATTGTAGCTGCAGGCCCGAGGCAGAGCCTGTCTCAATAAAACAACTGAAAATAAAACTGATTTGCAATCACTAACTGAATTGCTGAGAAAGTAAATGATTATTTTTCTCAGTTTTCTTGCTGGCTTTTTCTGTTAATGTTTATCAGGATAATACCCCTCTAAATTAACTTTATGTGGTTGATCTAAACCAAAACCGTAAACTGAAAGAGCCACTACCGACTAAAATGTGCCATGAGTGGACTTCAGTGTTTGATTGAGAGAGAGGTGTATTAGGCCTGTGAGAGAGGGAATATTGGTTGAGATCTCTCTCGATTAATTAGGAGGCTTCTTTGAAGTAACAGAACTACTGTATGTGCCTCTTTACATGGTAAAGAGAGAAAGAAAATTCTCTATAACACTGTTTGCCTTCTGTTTTTAAGCTTTCCTTAATGAAACGAAAATCTGATTATTTAAAGACTGGACCACTTTCTCCTCCCCTCAAACCATAATAGCTAGCGAGTCTATTTAGTCTCATGAGTAAAACTAAAAACTTTTTTCATTTACAAATGGCATACATTTTTAATCTGAAGGTGGCAATGCTATAGGAAAACCTTTCTTTTTCCAATTAGTTTCACTATGGATCTGACCGCAGTTCACTTACTGTGAGAATGAGCCATCCTGCCTGCTGCTGGAATACTAACATAACAAGCACTCATGCATGTATACATGCTTGTGTTCTCATTTGAATATTGTAGAGAAAGATCGACATTATGAACAGCCACAGAGTTCTACATCTCACCCTCTTCTGCTTCTTTCTATGCTCTCCCTCCTCTTTTTATATTTCCGCCCATTTAAGTTATTATGTAACACTCTCAGTGACTCTAAGTGCAGTGTGTTCTCTGTTTAAGAGGTGTGTGTTTGTATTAGGATCATTATTCACCAACAAAAGACAGAGAGGTATCAGAGCAGGTGATTAGATGAGAAAGAGAGAGAGAGAGAGAGAGAGAGAGAGAATTAAACGAACCGAAAACAAAGCAGTTATATCAAATGTAATGCAATGATGAACATCCTTTTTCCGATGAACAAGAACACAGTTAAGTGTCTAAGAGAGAAGGACATGCAAAACATCCTTTCTGCTGGGCTTTTTATAGCAATTACTTCCTGGCAGCAAAAACTACCAAAATTGTTTTTAAAAGCCATAAAGCTGAAATTGTGACCCCTTTTATGCTCTTCAGTTGATCATATAACATTCCAGCATACTGTAGCAGAAGATACATTTATGCAAATATACACTCTTAAAAAAGGTGCTTTGGATGACAAATGGTCCTCACTGGAACCATTACTGCAAGGAGAACCCTATGCAAAACATGGTTCTTCACAGCCCTGAGGGGTTCTTGGCATTGCAAAGATGGTTCCCTATCTGTCGGACACGGCATAATGTTCTCTCCATCAGGGAATGAGGGTTACGTATTAACCGAGACATTCTTAGGCACTTCAAAGGGTTCTTGCATCAAAAAAAGACTGAACTGTTTCTTTGATCAAGTATACAACAATGGGTTGTATTCTTCCCTTTGCCCTGGTTATGTTCAATAATGTGACAAAATAATATCAAAGATTTTCTCCCTTCACTGCCTTCTTTGAAAAAGTCACATGTTAGTGTAATAATTTAAACAATTAAAAAATAATAATTAAACAAATAAACTCCAATAACCTGTTATGAATCTTATTATTACAGTGTACTTAATGTAGCTTACAAAGTCTTACTAAAGCTAGGGATGGTTCACCCAAAAAAGAACATTGTCACAAGTTACTCACCATCATGTCATATATGTATTATTTTTTTTCTACTGTGTACCATAAATCAAGATATCTTGAAGAATGTTGGCAAACAGTAAGTTTTGGTGACCACTGACTTCTTTTCCACTGAAAAAAAAAAAAAAAATCAACAAGGACACGTTTCACAAAACAACTTTTTTATGTTACACAGAAGACAGAAAGACGTATAGGTTTCTCATGACGTGATGGTCAGTATATAATGGCAGAATTTTCATTTTTTGAGTGAACTACTGCTTCAAGAACAGGACTGTAAACCGAATCAATATGAAAAAAGGTCTTGTAGGAGTCTTTAATTACCCTAAAGTGGATCATTTTGTGATACTAAATAAATAGACATGAAACATGCAGTTTAGTTAAAATTATTTTATTATGCAAAATAAGAGACTGTGGAGTCAAATGAGAGCCATGAAATTAGCAGAGCTGTGCAGCAAATGAGTTGCTGGGGAAATGGTCAATTAGACCTCTACAGTTAAGTGATCATTATTTCAAAGTATATGACCCCAGAATGCCACTACTGACCAATCAGAATCAAGTATTCCAGAGAGCAGCGTAATTAGCATACATATAACAAAAGCTACATGTTACTAATACTAAAGAGGTGCCCGGACTTTAAGGATTAAAGGATGATATGAAATCTGAATCACCATTCTCATAAACAACATTGAGGGTTTCATGAACACTGCTGCATGCATTTTATACGATACCACATCAGGCTTTTTACTTTTTAATATATCTGGGCGTCTTTTGTTTGAATAATCAAATTCTGAGGTTCCTTTATTGGCTTTCCAACTTGAGTCACCATAATTGTGTTAAAGGCACATGGAAATTTGGCTACCATCTAGGTATTTGATATTTCGTTTGTGTTTTTCTGAAAAAATGATATCTATGCATTTCACACAACCTAATCACTGCTTCATTTCAACAACACCTCTCACTTGTATATAAAACATATCTCTAGATGCTTGATTCTGTTTACAGGTATATTCAATAGTGCTCATAATAGTACTACTCACTGGCAAACACACCAGTTTGAAAGTTATAGCTTTTACAGAATAATATTTTTTATTTTGTTTACAACCGTACTACTTACTTTTTTATGTAATTGATTAAAAAATTTACTTTGATGCTCTAAAAAGCGATACAAATACAACAAAAAGCTCATGAATATTAACAGTTGATCAAAAAAAGATAACCATGCACTGTGTATGATAGTTCAGATAATCAGTGAAGTCTATTTTGATTATGAGGCCAGATTACACCCAATTTCAGGGTCATGTGTCCTATTAACTAATGAGGCCAATGTCAATATTTATCAATAGATAAATGCTGTATGGATATTTCCTGTACATTCTCAGGGGCTTTATTAGCCGGGGATGTACAGCAAATTATAACTGACAGCAGCAGAGAAGCACAGGAAAATAATCAGTCTGCGAACACACACACAACATTTCAGAGAGAAACAAACAAATAAATGTAAAACATGCCATATCTGTTAGAGAAACATGTGATAGCTATGTAATTACATACATAATGGCTACACGGTGTGCCGATGGGTTTTTAGCAATAGTAAATTGGCCGGATCATTAGCAGCATGTTTTGCTGTAGTCATCCCCATTAACCTCAGCCCACTCTGTTTATCTGCCACATTATACAATTAAGGGGGGCTTTGCATAACAGCCTTTCTCTCTCAGAAAACACCCATCATTAAATCTACTCTCTCACAAAGCCTAGCTATGCATGTGTACACTTGAACGCTCAGAAAAATGCCACCACACACACGCAGTGCCCACTTACACTTTATGCAACAGCAGTTCTGGAGAGCGAGAGCCGAGTTAGTGTAGGTGATGATAATGCTCAGCAAGGCCTGTAATCATGTCAGTATCAGTACTTTGTTTCTACACCAAATGACTGAAATCAGCTTTATAGGGAGGGCTCACTCATGGTCTGAAACACAGTGCCTGCTGTTGTCAACCTCAGGTTAACATGCAGTGAGTTATGATTTCCTCGTGGCAATCCCTGCCCTCTTTACTCATTCACAGCATCAATACTGATATCTGAGACGAAAGACTCACAAGAAATGCAGAGTCGGCAAAGTTGAAAATAAGACACACTAGGCTAATGGCGAACAAATTTCCTGCTAGACAGGTGGAATTTCTCAGAGCCTTAAGGGAAAAGTGTATAATCGTTTTCTCAATATAAAAAGTGAGCGATGTGGCGGCTCCCAGCCCTTCAGGGACATTCTGTCATAGCTCAGTCTGGGGGAACAGCAATCGGTGTCATTTTGCATGGCAGGAATGGATGTCTCTGAGCTGCATTAAAACTCTCGATATATGTCAGGATGACACTGATTAGACTGCCAAAGTGTATCTATCAAGGAAGTCTATAATACCTGAAGAAAGCTATTTCAATAGCAATATCTTGGCTATATTTGGGGTCAGTATTATCCATCCATCCATGTAATAAAAAACATGCAATTTTTCTTATAAATACAACAAATAAAAAAATATAAAATAGATATATATTTAGTCTGAATACAGTGCTGCTTGCAAAAGGTTATCATCAATAGAGAAATATGTGTTTTGGCACCAGAATGGTGTAGTTACAGTGTCTATCAGCAGGGGCTTATTGCCTCATGCAAACCTGCCAAATCTTGAACTCTTGGCATGTGTACAGCATGTGGTATGTGTGCACTGTGCAGCAGAATGCTGTATAGCAACAGCCCTTTCTCCCTCCTTCCTCTCAGGAGTCTTTCTCTTTTAATGAGCCCTCTGCTGTCTTGAATCTACACCAGCAATTAGCCACCACACAGTTTTAGTTGAATGGAGCCTAAAGCACAGACAGTTCTCACATATCTTCTTGCATGTTGCTTCTACAGCCTCATATTAGCTCAATCGGCTGTTGCTTTCATTTATGCAAGTGTTTCCGGGTGTGTGTTCTTAAACATTACATAAGGGTGTGTTTTATGCCATGAATTTGATATTTTTAACAGTTATGTCATCTGGTGTCACCTCTCTGTGTGCACCAGAGAGAAGTCCTAATTACAGGTCTGGTCCGAAGAACAGAGACTTTTATTTTTTATTGCATTTAATCAGTGTGAGGACTTTCCTGATGCTGCTTCCCTGATATATAGTGGGTATAGAATAGAACCCCACCCCCTCTTTAAAATAATCGCTTTGCAGCCTGAAATGAAAACGGACTGAAGTTTTTGTTTTATCCAGCTGTATTTACTCAGTGCAACTCCAAGTGGCATCCAACATCAACATCCAGAAAAAAACAAAAAAAAAAACAGAATGACTGAGTTGAAAAAATGATCACCCCCTCCTAAAAATTACTCAGACCGTAAACTCAGTCAGATGTAGCTAATCGCCTTCTCAATGGCACACAAAGCCATTTGACTTTCAACCGTGATCAACTGTGATCATTTTGATCAGCTCAGCATGAAAAGAGCTTTCCTGGAGCATTTCAGTCCTTGGTAGTGCAACTGAAGTAAACAATCAACTATGGGTGGAAAGGCACTGTCAAAAGATCTCCGGGATAAAGTTGTGGACAGACACAAGTCAGGAGATGGATACACATTTTTTTCAAAGGCTTCATTAATGCCTAGATGCACAGTGACGTCTATTATTAAGAAGTGGAAAGTATTTGGTAAACACAGATTCTCCCTGGATCAGGACGTCGCTCTAAACTGGATGAAAGAGCCAGGAGGAAACTGGTCAGAGAGGCAACCAAGAGGCCTACAGCAACTCTGAAGCGGCTGCAGAAATTTATGACAAAGAGTGGTCATTGTGTGCATGTGACAACATCACAAATTCTCCACAAATGTGGCTTGTATGGAAAACTAATCTTGAGGAAAATCTGCTGCCCTCTGCCAGAAAGTTGTCAAGGGAAGGTTTACCTTCCAACATGACAATGACCCAAAGTACACAGCAAAACTGAGCACACAGTGGTTGAAGGAGAAAAAGCTGAATGTCCTTGCATGGCCTAATCAGAGCCCAGACTTAAACCTCACTGAAAATCTGTGGAATGACTTGAAGACTGCAGTCCACAAACACTCACCATCAAATTGAACTGAACTTGAGCAGTTCTGCAAAGAAGAGTGAGCAAATATTGCAAAGTCTAGATGTGCAAAGTTAGTAGAGACAGAGACACATACCAACAGACTAAAGGCTGTAATTAAAGCAAAAGGTGGTTCAACAAAATACTGACACAAGGGGGTGATCCTGTTTCCAACTCCGTGATTCTGTTTTTATATATTTTTTCTGACACATTGGTGTTATATCTTTCACTTGAATGTTATAAGTTGCACTGAGTAAATACAGCTGGATAAAACTAAAACTGTGCCAGTCTTCATTTCAGGCTGCAAAGCAACAAAATCTGATTCTTTTCTATACCCACTGTATGTGGCTTTTGCTGCAGCTCACACTTCTCATTCCTATTCATCACATCTCCGAACCATTTCCACTGAGAAGATTAACAATTAACAACCCCAAATTACATCATTGTACCTTCAGAATCCAATAGCACATGCCTGAAGAAGCTCGGCAGGTTTGAAAATTTTAATACTAACTGACAGATAATTTTTTTACAGGCCTTTTTATTCAAATGGTCTCTCAGATTCAACGTTAGCACAGTGAACACCATCTCATCTTCGTCTCACTCACAGTTCTGAAATTATCTGAATATAATCTATTTACGTGAGAAGCATAATCCTAAAGCAGTCAGAACTGATCTGAAGTCAGCCCAAGAGCAACAAGGCTAACGTGTAGCTAAGCGTCTAACTGAAAAGGCTTACAGTATATCATTAAGTACGGTGGATAATAACATCTGGACCTCTCATAAGATTTGCATGAGACTTCAGTTTAAAGAACCAATAGGTGCAGCAAAATCAGTCAAAACTGTAACAGGATGAGAGACATCTCTCATCCTGGTCATCTGCAACAAAAAGGACCATAATAAAAATACAGTTAGAAAGAAAACATTAGCAGTTGAGTATTTTAATCCTCATCGTTGTCAACACACAAACAAACAATAAAACGGCATGTCTGTTATCATTTTATTCCATTTAAATCACATAGAGGATTGTGTTTCCAGAATGCAGATCAATCTATTATTGCTTTTTCCTTAAAATAAACAAAAAAAAATTAATGACATGGTTTTTCTAAAAAAAACAAACAGAAAAACAAAACAAAAAAAAAAAAAGTGAAATTGAGAGAGCTTACAAAACATAGAGTCATAGGGTGTGTTGAAAGCAAAACGTTTGGGATTAGTGGGAGATTTGTGTCTTGGCAGAGTCAGTGGAGATTTACACATACCAAATGGCTTTCAAACAGCTGTTACAGTGCAGGTTTACAGCCTGCACACATGTTGTATGGACCTAATTTAACAGGAAGGTGCGGTGCAATTAAAGTGCCACAATTGACTAAATTATTTCTGCAAACTCGATTCTTTGATCCTCATCTAGTGTTTAGGCACGCTGGATCAAGTTCAGTTAGTGTGAATATGAGAGTGTGTTTCAGATGTTTGCATCAGCATCAACAATCCTTTCAAGCTTTGGTTTGTTTCTTCACGGTTTAATTCACACACTGACAGTTGAAATGTTTGCATTTGTTTCTTGAATTGTGAGTGGATGGTGTGCTCCAAAAGTAACTTGTGATGCGCTATAATGCATAATCTAAAGGGGCTTTCACAGTAGGAACCTTTGCTGTGTTCCGAATCCAAAAGCGATAGGACTGGTTTCAGACCACTTGATTCTATCGAACCCTGGTGAATTTTCATCCATCTTACATCATCACAAACATGCACAGCACGTATGATAGAAAGCACAACATGGATGTATGACATTATGCGTAGAGTGAACAACACTTGCGTCTATGTGCGTCGCATGAAGGTAGATTTCTGCTGTTCACAAACTGTCTCATTTGAGGAGACAACTGACTGCAAGCCATTCATTTACCGCTCTGATTGCACTCACTCTGCACAATTAAGATGCACGCTCACTTTTGCTCGCATAACTCTTCATCCACTGTCATGTATCACTGTCAAAAAATAAGTATCACACAGTTACTTTCTGTTTATCAGTGTGATATTATGTGTTGGTTACCTGTGCTGGGTTCAGTGAGATCTGACCCTTCATCTTCCTGAGGTCGACTGTGGGGGGGTGTCTCTGGTACCACCTCAGACCCAGAATCCTCTGGGAGAATCTCTAAATCCAGAGTGTCTGTGGCTGAAAAAGAATGATCATTTCAGCATTTTAACATTTGTTTTTGAAGCACCCCAGTTGCTTTTTTGATTTTCAACATAAAAAGCAACTGGGATGAAGAACAACTATCAAAAAGATGTCAAAACCTGCACAGGTTAGTGGCAAAAATATCAAGTAAAAAGAATCATAGTTTGAGCATGTGAGTAAATAATACTCATAATTTTATGGAGAACGGTACTGTTATGACTAAACTAATATTGGGTTGCTTTTTTTTTATATGAAGGAATTTTCTGTACTGATTTTTCACAGGCGTTTACCTGTATTTTGAATCATGCATTTCATTGTATTTTAGAGTTGAAGCAGATGTCCATAAACTTAACGGAAAAGGTACTGGTAATCTTCTGCCAGGACATCGTTTATTTTTTTTTTGCTGGATTTTTTTTACACATATTAATAATATTTTTCTCACAGGCAGCTTATGGATAGTTGCTTGGGGTAAAAATAAATAAATAAAAATAACACCCCGTAATACTTCTTTAATACCAAAGAACCCCGAGATCCGGCCCAACCATTTACAATGCCATCATTCAAGGGGACTCGTAGATCTGTCAGAGCCCTGAATGCAGCTCTGTGACTAAGCCAATGGCACCCTGTGTGCAGCACTATTATCACATCAGCATTTTTGTTCATACACAGCTAATGACCATGCCAATATCAGTCCATGTGTGAGACAATTAAATGGCTCTGTGTGGAGCATCTCCTCATGGGGTTTGTGCTGACTGAACAATGAAAAAGTAATCTTTCTGCAATGACTGCACACACAGGCTTC
The DNA here is from genome assembly GCF_001515645.1 of Sinocyclocheilus grahami. NCBI lineage: Eukaryota > Metazoa > Chordata > Actinopteri > Cypriniformes > Cyprinidae > Sinocyclocheilus > Sinocyclocheilus grahami. The sequence goes on from NW_015505687.1 coordinate 1,187,637, forward strand.
TGTAAGGAATACATTTTGCTGTGAAGCGACGACTGTCTTTGAGCTATATATGAATTATTTATCTAATACATAACATCTGTTATGCCTCCAAAATAGTGTGTGTGGGTATGGGTGCGTGTTGAATGAGTAAGAGGTTGAAAGAAAGAAGTAATAGGAACATTCTCACATACAGGTGTTGGCCAGTTTGCAACACGAACACCACTTACACTGCACTATCCTCTCACAAACAAGCTTTCCGTATCAGACAAACATCCCATCAATGTCAGAATGGAAATGTGAGGATTTACTCTTCTGAGACCAAAGTGCTTCAAATGAATGTTTTGACAGACTGTACAGTAAATCCCCTTAAAGGTGCATGAGTCACTGGATATCAACACTAGCTATTCAAACACATGGAAATTAGCTGTTTTCTAAAGTAAACCCACATGTATATAGATACGCATGCATATTAAAAAGGTGAAAGGACACTGAGAGAAAGGAGGGAGGAGGAGAGATTATGAAAACTCTCCTGACCTTTGGCTGGTATTGTGCCTATGACAGCTGAAGCTGATTTCTCTGTAAAGAAGAGTCAAGGTGTCTAAGCATCATGAAGTCAGATAATGAGACTGGTCGGCGTCTGTCTGTCTAAATCTCTGACCGCTCAAGAATGATAAGGCAGTTGGCGTTTTTAGTGCCAAATGAAAATCTTCCAACCACCCCAAAAAAATCACAATGACTTCACATAAAAGTGATCATTCACCGATGATCAGAAGGACCTAAACCCAAAATAGGCCCCCATAGTGCACCAGAAACCGGAGAAAGGTTTGCATACGTAAATGCTCCAGTCATTCACATGTTTTGGCCAACACAACCCAGCTGACAGCACAATGATTTATAAGTGCACTCAGTAAGTGTTTGTTTGTTTCACCATTCCTGATGTCACAGTGGTCTTGGTCTTTATACTTATATTGCTATAAACATTACTATCGCCATGTTTATTGGAAGTTTGCTTGCCCTGTCTTTATTATAAATAGTTTTTTCTGTGTCTTATAATACACACATCAATAAACTGGACCTTGAGGACCTCTTGTCTTGTTCGTGAGACCGGCGAATCGCTGCAGTTTGTATCATTGCTCTAGCAGAAACTGGCTGTTTGGAAATTTTATTTGTCCACTCTTGATTCATATGGATTGGTTTACCTGTTTTATTCAAAAGAGCTTTGTGTAAAACATAGTTATTTGTGTAAAATCATAGTTTTGTGTAAAACGTTTTATTAAAAACATTACTGAGTGCACATGCAACATTAGAAGGATGGAAGTAAAATCGTGTGACAGCCAGATATATTAAAAATATCACAACATTACAGTGGTGTACTTTAAAGGCACAATATGTAAGTTTTCATCGCTAGAGGGCGCATATTCAAAACAAACAAGTAACAAAAACGTAGTTTGATGAGGCCGTGACTGAGTGTGGAATCATGGGAGTTGTCGTCTTCATCCCCACAGCCGATGCAATTGATGAGCTAATGTATTAAAGACTTATTAAGGCCACTGTAGTATGGGGCTAAAAGTCATGGAAGCAAAACAAGGCCGCTGAAGTGATTGCTAATGAAGGACGAGCGCGATACACGGCTCGAAAGCAGCAGAGCTTTTATTATGCCAGAGTCGACCGCTTCCGCTTCTTCCGGTCATGTGTATGTGGGGTAAAACAGCGCTGTTTTATCATACTAGATACATTTGAGTGTATTGAAAGTTGTGTTATAATGCTACTCTGTGCGTTCATCACCTGTTTAATAAAACGCATAACATATTAAAATGTCTTTGGGGTTTCCATGTTTTCAACTAAACAAAACCGGAAGTCGAGGGGTTATGACGTCATTGGCAGGCGACACAATGACACTATGGACACGCGCTGTGTCAATAGTTAAAATTGCTTATTTCTCTGGATTTAAACATTCTTCGAAACATTTGGGATAATGTAAGTACACAAGTCAGCAAAATATATAACACTGTTCTAGTGGTTTTGGGACTTACATATTGTGCCTTTAAGTACTAATAATAATGACAGAAAATAAAATCTATTGTAATGAATAAGGCTCTAGGTAGATCCATAAGAGGTTCATATGTACATTAACATACATTACAGTTTGGGGTCATTAAGAATTTATTTTTTAAAGAAATTAATACTTTAAGCAAAGATGCATTAAAATTGATCAAAAACGACAGGAAAGATTTCATTACATTTCTATTTCATTACCAAAATGTCACAAAAATATTAAGTAGCACAACTGCTTTAACATTTTTAGATGTTTTTTTGAGCACCAAATCAGCATATTAGAATGATAGGAAGGATCGTGAATGAAGGATCATGGCTGCTGAAAATTCAGCTTTGCCAACAAGAAAATTAATTATATTTTAAAACCGTATTAAATTCTAAAATATATTAAAATAAGTAGGTTAATTTAAAATGTAATATTTCACACTATTACTGTTTTTATTGCATTTTTGACCAAATAAATTCGGCCATGGTGAGCATAAGAGTCTGAAACATAAAAAAAAAAATCATACCGACCCCAATCTTTTCAATAGTAGTGTAGGAAAATATTTCCATATCAGTAATTGCCTCCCATATCACTTATTTTCATTTTCTCTATGATTTTTATGATCCATGCACTTATGACACCAAATATATCAACGGCTTTAGTCAGTCAGAACAAAAGGACAGGTGCAGAATACTCTACAACATTATCTATCATCAAATCTCCATAAATCAAAGGAATATTCCCAGAACATGTTCTAAACATCTTCTAAATCGATTTCTTGAGTTTTGAGGCTGGCTGGAGTCTTCATTTCTCTGTCTAAAGCTAAAGCAAGGTTGTTCATTCCAAAAAGCATATTTCGAACAAAGACTTGAATAGATGAACAACCAGAGGATAACATCTTACATTGAATACAGTGTTCAAAACAGAAAGAGAAAAGAGTGGGGGAGGGATTGCGAGAGAGAACGTCTGTGCATCTATTTCGTTTTTCTTAGTATAACTTGAATAAATATAACATGCGCTTTCCTCATATTCATTACATAAAATGCACAGAGAGGATCCTAATGCTAACCCTAAACTTATTCACTGACGGCAGTTTAAAACGATACCACACTTAACCCTCGCCCACAGATCTCACTGCAGGGAGCATGCACTGTTTGTGTGGGAAGGTGGCTTTCCTTGAGGTGGGACACTCAGATGTGAACTTCTCTACCCTAAAACACTGAGTCATCAAGTTCCTAGCACCTGTAGTACCTCAAGAGACACAAACACACAGGTGCTGCAGGCGAAGACGCAGCACATCTGACCTCAATCATACAAAACACGCACAGCCAGGAAACCTGCTACTATGTATAATGGACAGGTTACATGCAAATCAATTAAAATGAAAAGAAAAATTTATATATTTAAGCACAACATCACGAAAAGGTTACCACACCATCAGACCACAATCCATTCACTGATATTCTGTGTGATATTCTGCAATAAACTGGAAGGCATTTATCGAACTTGAAAGCTCTATCCTAATCCAAAAAAATGTCCAGTTGCAAAGAGCACACAGGTTTGTTTTGATCAGTTGGCAAAGAAACCAAATCTTGTTTACAAGGAACAAGCGGACACAGAACTGCTTTTGAGGATGAAATAATGACTGGTTTTGCCAAAGCTTACCAGGTTATTGACATCACATCTTTGAAAGATACTTTTGAGAACAAGTTAAAAAGCAGAACTGCGTTTTCTTCTATTTTAGTCAAAAGTGTAGATACACAAGACTAAACAAAGGACTGACACTGTTCAAAAGTGTGAAAGGAGAGCTTTTGAAAAGTCTTAGAGATTCAATCCTTCAGAGGTCAAAGCTTTCCAAGATTTGTTAAAATCACCAAACTTCACACAGCTTCAGGCTGTGCTTGTACTCTGGGACTTCACAGTCTCCTTCCTGTTCCACCATTATATTTCTATTCATCCACCGTTTTACAAACTCTACTGCCTAAATATGACTACACTTAAAAGGGTTCAGCTTTAAAATCAAACAAGAAAGGGGTGCTCGTTCTTCTGTTTCTATTCTCACCCTTTTTTATACTCAATTTTCCATCAAATGCAATCATTTGACTCTTGCTAAAGCTAGAGCCAATCTATTTAGAGGACGCTTCAGGCAGTACTGGCTTTGGCCGCATGTGCTTGGTGTACTGATAGCTGTCCCTATCCCTCCTCTTCCCTCCCGCTTTTAATCCTTTTATCCAACTGAATTAACATAGTCACTTCGAAACTATTCCCACTACTACAACTTTCCGGCTACAGCTAATAAACTTCAAAACTGCTAGCCTGTAATTCTATGCAAGTTAAAGCAAAATGTCAACTTTGTGATGTCCTGAGCTAAACATAATCTCTCTCTCTGTGTTTGTTATCAGCACTCTAACAATTTCTTTTCTGACAGAGCTTTAAAAATACACAGTGTTTATACTTGTGCTGCACAACCAGGAATTACAGTAACACTCATGGCATTAAACTGAATTGACCTGGACTGACAGAGAGAGCAAGGAGAAAAGAGACAAAACCAGAAGGTCTGAAACTTGCTAAATCCTACTGTACATCTGAAACCATACACAGCCTTCCTTCACACAATCTATTGTTGACAGTGTCATCTGGCAGACATCACTGGTGTCTTCAGTAACCGACACTACTTTCTGGTGTATTTATTGTTTCTCTACAGCACTCTAGTAGTGTTACTCTCTAGCACTCTGTAACTTTATTGCAATACAATATTATATACGTTAACAGTTACTATATTATTACTGCACTGTACAAAGCTCTACACACTGAACCTCATCTAATGCATTTCAATGCTAGTAAACCTTATGTAAGCTGTGCAAATGACAAATAAATACAACTTGACTGGAAACTTCAGACAGATGGTCAGATTTAAATTTACAATCTATAGCTATGGAAAGAAGTTAATTATTAATTATGTGCTGCTAAATATTGCACACACTATGATCGGACTTTTCTGAAGCTGAGCTCCCACCAGGCATTATATCAGACATATCATTCCAGCAGCAGCTCCGACTGCTAACCATGTTTATAAATAAAACTGCACATTTAAACAGCCCAACGGACTAAAAATACAACTGTCAGCTGGGTTAAATCTGTCTCTCTGCTTATTTCTGCGATTTATATCTGGGACCTCAAAATAGTTAAGCTTCATCGAGACATGCTTATTCATCTGTTTGGCGTGCTGTTAAAGCGACACATGAAAAGTAAGAGTAATAAGAGCAGAGAGTTAAAGTGGTTTGATAGGTAATGGAGGCCGGCTGAGGAGAGAATATGGTAAGAGAGATGCAATGTAGTATTTTCTGGCATACATTCTCTCTCTGAAGCTAACTGCCATGAGAGCAATACTACACACACATCAACTTAAAGAGATTCAGCTGGTGGATGTCCAGTGGAGTGGCCTCTCCTGTCCCCTGTAATTACCATTAGCACAAAAAGACAAAATGCGGCACCCAATTTTCTCTCTTCACCTCTCAGGCTTCTCACTAAAGGCCACAGAATGACAAATAATACAAAACCAACTGGGCTATGTTTACATGAAGCCTAATACTCCTTAAATTTAAGTGATACCTCTATATACAGTGGGGAAAAAAAGTATTTAGTCAGCCACCAATTGTGCAAGTTCTCCCACTTAAAAAGATGAGAGAGGCCTGTAATTTTCATCATAGGTATACCTCAACTATGAGAGACAAAATGAGAAAAAAAAATCCAGAAAATCACATTGTAGGATTTTTAAAGAATTTATTTGCAAATTATGGTGGAAAATAAGTATTTGGTCAATAACAAAATTTCATCTCAATACTAATACTCCTTAAATATAAGTGATATCTCTATATATATATATATATATATATATATATATAATCATTATGCGAACACCTCAGTCGAAAACAAATAATATGACTGAGCACGAATTCAAAAGAATAAGCCTAAATAATCAGTTAAATGAATGAATAATTGACATGTAAATCAGACAACTTGAACAGTTGGATTCAAAAAATTGATATTTGCACAGCAGCAATAAACATGGTTTGGGGCTGTGAAGCATTGGTGCAACAGTGTTGGTTTTAGTATTATATATAAAGTAAAGTAGGATTTATTCATATTTTGAATTAACTTTTTTTATATTTTCAGTTTTCATTTGAATTGTTTTAGTAATTCTGTGCTTTTGTCATTTTCATTAGTTTATTTGATACCTTTTTTAATATTTCTATGTAGCTTTTAGTTGTTTTAGCCATTCAGTACTTTAAGTCAGCATTTCTAATTTTAAATGGATTAAATTCTAGTTTTTTATGTAATATTTTGGTTTTAATTTATTTCAGCTATATTTCATTTCAATAAAAACAGTTTTAGTTTTAGTTAACAATAACGACACTGTGGTGGAGACGTTGTCTTTTTAACATTTTGAAAAATAAAAAGATTGTTAGGAGACAAAGAAGTAGGAAGTACAGAAGAGGAAGTTCGGAACAACAACTCAAAAAAAAAAAAAAAAAAAAAAAAAAAAAAAAAACAAATTATTCATCTAATTTTCTGATGTATTCAAACACCCGTGTGCAGGATGCCTGTCACGATCATGAATTTTGTGCTGACGACTGTCAACAAATTTTGTGCTGACGACTTAGCTATTTAATAGTTTGTTTTTCCTCATGTCACGTAAAGTGTAAGCCTATTATATTTTTTTATTAAATTTTTATATTTTACTACTGTTAAACATAAACAGGCCCATATGATCCTCCTTGCCTCTGCATCTCTTCTTGTGCGAGTTTCACAACACACTTGCGTCACAATATACTGGCCTTTACATCAAACATGAACTTATGAACCCACGTTTGACAGTTGACTGAAAATGTTGGTTTATAGTTCAAAACATTAATTAGTATTTTTTTCACACTCACCTACCATTTTGCTTCAGAAGACATTTAGATTCATCAACTGGGGTCATATGGATATCTATCATGTTCACTGAAGGACCCATACACTTTTTATTTTTCTTAAAATCTCAATTTGTGTTCCACAAAAGAAAGCAAATCATAGACATCTTGGACGGCATAAGGGTGATTAAGTGATGAGATCATGAGAGAATTAAAATTTCTGGATGGAGTATCCCTCTAAATTGAATTCCTGTGCCTCAAACAGTTCTCAGCTGTTTCAATGCCAAGGTCTGAATCCCAGGGAATGCATGAACTGATAAATGTATAACTTGAATACAATATAAATTGGTTTGGATTAAAGGAGACATATTATACCCCTTTTTACAATATGTAATATAAGTCTCTGGTGTCCCCAGAATGAGTCTGTGAAGTTTCAGCTCAAAATACTCCACAGATCATTTATTATATCATTTTGAAAATGCCTATTTTGAGTGGAAGCAGAAACACGCTGTTTTTCAGGCCTGTCTCTTTAAATGCAAATGACCTGCTGTTCCCCGCCCCCTTTTCCAGAATAGAGCTGCGCCATTACAGCTCGGACCTGCAAAAAACATCTGTTTTGGTTCTGATTATCATGTTTATCGTGCTGAAATCATGCGTTTTAAACCATATTAGTTTAAACTTCTGATATAAGGTTTTCTGAGCACACACATCCGAAGTAGAGGTCTACACGGGTCCAAAAATTCGTAAATGTGCTACACTGAACCGACCCGGACCCGTCTATTATTTTGAAAGTTGGACCCGGGCCCGTGCAGAACAGAGAAATGTCAAAAATGTACTACCCGGAACCGACGCGGACCGTCAATTATTTGAAAGATGGACTCGAACCCGGCCGGGAAGACACAGACCTGACTGGACCCGATCGGCACATATTCCACAGCAAATTGCTATTAACAAGTCGATAAACAAGTTGCGAAAATGTAACTTTTTGTCTTACCTAATGTAAGAAGCCTTCTCCCTTGTACATCAATAATAACTCACATCACTCATGAAGGTATCCATTATCACCGTGCATGTGCATGAACTCCGCCCACCCTGCTTCTGGTGATGTCGCTCGGGGTTTTATTTTTCTTTTTCCACCTTATTTCAAATTACCGACTCAAACTTTTCTCATCCTTATTTAACAAGTTGAAAGTTACAAAACAACAAATGCACAGCGCTGACTGACTCTGATAACGGCTGGGTGTTCTCCGAGTCTGATCGACTGGGGGGTTACACACAATGTTAAACAGACCCGGGACCCGAAGTAATAGATTGGGACCCGACCCGGACCTGGCTGACCATTTAAAATATAGCCCCGAACCCGTACGGATCCCGGGTCGGGTCCCGGGTCCTCGGTTAAGGCTTCTAATCCGAAAGCACACGGGCAGAAAGCGGCTGTCACAGCATGTAAGTACTAAACTATGTCCTCATTCACACACAAGTTTATGTTAAAAACACACATGAGTTACAAAAACAGTCGGTTATGTCTGTGAAGGTAAACAGCTGGGAAATAAATCGCATGTTTATTTTAGATCTGTGTGGCAGCCATGGGCGTCGCTAGGCCATTTTTAGGGGGCTATAGCCCCCTTAAAATGATTACTCAGCCCCCCTAAAAATGTTCCGATTGGCTCCATAAACTGTACATGAATTTGTGATCGCCTCAGTCCCCTTTAAATTTCATATGAAAACGGCGGCAGACTTCGGCTCCTCCCCGTCTTTCAGCGCGTTCTTCATTCCGCAGAGGCGCAGAGCGAGAAACAGAGGACATGGTGTGTGTTTATCGATAGATTGTTATAATATCTGTATCTGTGCAGTTCTTTGTCATAAAGACAGTTTACAAAATATCATGGGGGAGCAATCGGTTTTCCATCTCCTGTAAAGTTTTCTCTGCGTTCACCCCTCATCACACCACAGCTGTTTTCTCCAGCGAAAATGAAGCCCTTAACACATAGGCTATATAAACACATACTATATATAAAACGATCATGTTGCCATTTTTATTTGAAAATTTTACTTTTAATATAAAACATATTAATTACAGTGCATATGGCAAATAGTTTTGCATACTTGAGCTAAAGAAAGAGGGTTGTACTAGAAATGCAAACAGTAAAATTTTGTTTGTACAGCAAACAGGTGTGTGTGTGTGTGTGTGTGTACCTACTTAACCATATTTTGGGGACGCATTTGTACCCAAAAGTGAGCTAAACCAAAAAACCTCCTTTTGGGGACGTCATCATTTGTAAAACTGATATAAAAACAAAGTAAACAAAGCTTTTTTTTTTTAATTGTAAAAATGCAGAAAGTTTCCTGTAAGGGGTAGGTTTAGGTGTAGGGTGATAGAATATACAGTTTGTACAGTATAAAAACCATTACGCCTGATCGGCTCCTCCCCATCTTTCAGCGCGTTCTTTTTCAATCCGCAGACCGCGGCCGCGCAGAGCAAGAAACAGAGGACATGGTGTGTGTTTATCGATAGATTGTTATAATATCTGTATCTGTGCAGTTCTTTGTCATAAAGACAGTTTACAAAATATCATGGGGGAGCAATCGGTTTTCCATCTCCTGTAAAGTTTTCTCTGCGTTCACCCCTCATCACACCACAGCTGTTTTCTCCAGCGAAAATGAAGCCCTTAACACATAGGCTATATAAACACATACTATATATAAAACGATCATGTTGCCATTTTTATTTGAAAATTTTACTTTTAATATAAAACATATTAATTACAGTGCATATGGCAAATAGTTTTGCATACTTGAGCTAAAGAAAGAGGGTTGTACTAGAAATGCAAACAGTAAAATTTAGTTTGTACAGCAAACAGGTGTGTGTGTGTGTGTACCTACTTAACCATATTTTGGGGACGCATTTGTACCCAAAAGTGAGCTAAACCAAAAAACCTCCTTTTGGGGACGTCATCATTTGTAAAACTGATATAAAAACAAAGTAAACAAAGCTTTTTTTTTTTAATTGTAAAAATGCAGAAAGTTTCCTGTAAGGGGTAGGTTTAGGTGTAGGGTGATAGAATATACAGTTTGTACAGTATAAAAACCATTACGCCTGTGGAATGTCCCCATTTAGATAGCTAAGTAAACGTGTGTGTGTGTGTGTGTGTGTGTGTGTGAGAGAGAGAGAGAGATCAGGATTCAGGAAGACTTGTATGGCTTATTCAGTACTCAAATGTTATACCTATCTATGCAGTACAGTGGAATACAATAAGTTGCAAAATGCAATAAGTTTAGTTTACCACCTTACCCTATTAGTCAATCATTTTTTATTTTATTTATATGTTTACTATTATTTTTTATTATTATACCCTCATTGGGGGCTGAGCCCCCCTAAAACGGAAATCTTAGAATCGCCCCTGGTGGCAGCAGCAATATACATTAAATAAATCAATAAATCCACTGCTCTGTTGTCTCCTCTGAGGCTGGGACTGTAAATAGTGTTCTGTGCTCGTCTGTGCAGACGAAGACAGAACAGTTAGCATGTTTTGCTCAAACTTTCACCATGGCATTAGAACTAGTACACCGTTGCCGCTTGCTAAAACACAATAACGGTGCCGTGGGTGTAAACTTACAGATTATGGGGCGGTAATATTATAAGATCCCTTTGCCACGTCACCAAGGGAGCGAAATCTGATGCGCTCGTTTTTTCAGACGCTTGCAGAAAAAGGCTTCCCAAAACAAAGTTACTGGGTTAATCTTTTTCACGTTTCCTTGGTTGGTAGATGCACCGGGAACCTGATTATAGCACTTAAAACCTGGAAAAGTCCGATTTTCATGATATGTCACCTTTAAAGTCCTTTGCACTTATATATTGTTGCTCTTTTGTTAGTTTTGACTGCTTTTATTGTCCTCATTTGTAAGTCGCTTTGGATAAAAGCGTCTGCTAAATGACTAAATGTAAATGTTAATGTAAAGTGTCTGCGTGGTGCTGAAATCTGACTCCCCTGCTTTTGCACTTACATTTTCCTTATTTAAAGGACAACATGCGATTGAAATTAAAACTTGACAATTGTGATCTGAAACAATTGTGATTAGATCAAATAATCAAACTTCCTTAATTAATAATCATGAAAGGCCTATATGGAAGTGTGTATAGGTTTGTATAAGTGCACAACTGAAGCCAAGCCATTGGCTTTTTTGTGTCCAAGGCACACAACATTATATTCACTGAGTACATAAACTACAAATAAGACTGTGAGTTTGTGTATGATGCATTTTCTGCTTTCTCTAATTATCAAGCTGTTTGCATTAATGAAGTGAGAGCCTGTTTACATTGTAGAGCCAATGTTTTTGCTGCAATGTGGGCTTTTTGTATCCACGGTAACCTTGATGATAATTATGACAAACTTGCAGAAAAGCTACATCCACAGCCAAGCTGCAAATTATACAAGCAAATACAGTGGAGGGAAATTATCCTTGAAGTGAATTAATTAGTGTCTGTTTCGCTAACAAACACCAATCACTAGCAGGAAAACTTCTTTTAAAACTGCTAAAGAACTGACAAAACCAAAAACGTTTTTGAGATGTATGACATTCATTTACATAAACATAATACAGAGAAGTTCTCACCCAGAAACCAAAAACAGATGGGCAAAGCAGAGGAAAGACAGACTGAGTTCAACATTTAAAAATGCTTTTATATGCACACCATTTATATCGCAAGATATTTTACCATGGTTAACATTACAGATCATTTCTCATTTAATGTTGACCCACACCCAGATGAGTAAAGGGCTCATTATGTTTAGCAAGCAATTATCTTGAGGAGTCCAGCTGGGTTTCTTAAACCTTTCTTTAAAAAAAGAAATTCTTACAACAGAACTTTTATTCTTTAATGCAACAAAATGGGAAAGAAAAAGTGATTAGGACCCACAAAGAGGGCTGAGTGAGCTATGAAGGGATGGATTGGAGACTCACACAGGTCGGCAGATGACCAGATCTCCTTTGTTGGTTCCATAAGCAAGCCCAAGCCCCGGTTCTGGCAACCAGCGTGCAGAATTTATACTGACGTGTCTCCGCTGGTCTGGGGCCATTGGATACACCACATCAAACACCCTCTGAAAAATATACAAGAACACACCTGTTTAAACTGTCCCACAGTCCTCTCAGTAGTTTCACTCATTCTATCAGTCGCCAGCATCTCCCATCATCCTCTCCGCTGTAGACTGCCATCTCTGTCAGACATGACAACACTGCTAGCATAACCGAGAAGAGGCTAAACTCTGAAAAGTCAAATCTCTTTCTCCAAAGTACTCTTTCTTTCCAATCCATTCCCCCGTCCCTGTCTGTCAGCCTTGGCATACTACTTACACTCCACTGGCTCTAGAAAAAAAGGACCAAAATAGGACAAGCTCATGTCTGCCAGGGAGAGAGAAAGCGGTCTCATTCATCTGCAGATGAGTGATCAACAGACAAACTCTCTCTCTCTCTCTCTCTCTCTCTCTCTCTCTTTATTCTAGACAGAGGAAATTCAGGACAAGGATAAAAGCCACAAAGGCTGGCAGTTCAAACAGCGTCTTTAAGGGAAGAGCGTTTGTATGACTGCTGCACATGTGTATGTGTGTCAGCAAGACACCACCTGAACGCTGTGTGTTTGTGCATCTGGAGCCAGTAGATTGCAGGGACAGTGTGGGGCTCAGCAGTTATGATGCCTTAAACATAGGGTGACCATACGGGCCATTTTTACGGGACGCACCCTTGCCAGGATTCTATATTGCCTAAAATATCCAGGTTTTGGCTGTTAGCACTGTGCAGATTGATCGTTGTATGACATTATTTCACGAGAGCTATAGAGAGCAGAGCAGATGGCTCCTTAGGCTTTCAAATCGCTCTCGCGGTACTTCAGAATCAGAATCAGAATGAGCTTTATTGCCAGGTATGTTTACACATACGAGGAATTTGTTTTTGTGACAGAAGCTTCCACAGTGTAACAGAATGACAGTGACAGAACAAAAACACAGATAATAAAAAATAAAAATAAATAAAAAATAGAACAAGTAAATAAGGAATAAAAATATATAAATTGACAATTGTGTGTGCAGGTATATTACAATAGACAGTTTTGTATGTACAGGTATATTATATGTGCCAATTTGAGGTGTAGACTGAGTATGAGTGTTAGATAAAGTTTGTGTCATACTTTGGTGTCATACAACGATCAGCGCACAGCTTGAAGTCAAACGAACGAACGAACAAACACGTGCGCATATTTGCATCGCTTTGATCGTTCTCACCTTCTCACGCGAGACACGCCACAATTGGTCGATTATGTACAATATCTGCAAGTTATTAGTCAAACAACTTTGGATGCTTTAGACCAGGGCTGTCCAAACTCGGTCCTGGAGGGCCAGTGTCCTGCAGAGTTTAGCTCCAACTTGCTTCAACACACCTGACTGGAAGTTTCTATGCCTAGTAAGAGCTTGATTAGCTGGTTCAGGTGTGTTTAATTAGGGTTGGAGCTAAACTCTGCAGGACACCGGCCCTCCAGGACCGAGTTTGGACAGCACTGTTTTAGACAATATAAAAATCCTGGCCAGGACGTGTCCCGTATAAATGGCACATATGGCCACCCTACTTAAACATATACGGCTCTCCTGAGTGTTGATATGAGTAGTGTTGATATATACAGCAAAGATTAATCACTGAGTCTGATTCAATTCCTAAAAGGCAATGTAGTTCCTGACAAATTCATTTTCAACATATTTAAATCAGTTATCAATTATTCAAACAAATTCTCTTCAAATCTAAACCAAATCTAAAAGTTGAGACAGTAAGATTTTTTATGTTTTTGAAAGAAGTCTTTTATGCTCACCAAGTCTGCCTTCATTTAATTCAAAATAGATTACAGTAATACTGTGAAATATTCTTACAATTTAAGATAACTTTATGTAACTTATTACTGTTACTCCAGTCTTCAGTGTTACATGGTTCAGAAATCCGAAATCATTCAAAAATCATTCTAATATGCCGATTTGCTGCTCAAGAAACATTTCTTATTATTAGAAATGTAGAAAATAGTTGTGATGTTTCATATTTTTGTGGAAACCGTGATACATTTTCAGGATTCCTTGTAACATTACAAAAGTCTTTACTGTCACTTTTGATCAATTTAATGTATCTTTGCTGAATAAAAGTATTCATTAAAAAAAAAAACATTTGAATGCTAGTGTAACATTCTTTTAGTTCCTAAATATTAAAATTAATTGCAAGTTACCCATCTAAAGACATCCTAATCTGAAACTACAGTATGCATCAGCACTATTAGAGAACAATGGCAGGTAAGTGGCATGACGTGTACTTTGAAACAACTTGAGAATGAAAATGACTATTACATTAAAAAATTAATATGTAGAAAAATTTGTTCACAGCAAAGCTGGAGATAGAGCCTCGGGCTAACCTTTGTTCATTTTCTTTCTTTCCGCTCTCCAGTGAATAATTAATCCTGGTAATAAGCAGACACATTAACGATGCTGATGTATTAAATTTGTTCGTTATCAAACATATGAGAAAATATCACTTCAAATAAACAAACAAAAGATCTCCTCTAATAAATAAGGACATAAAATGATAGAAACTGATAAATAAACATACAGTGAGTGAGAAATGTCTCTATAAACAAACAGTCATAAAAATAGAAAACACAGATAACTAAATGTACCAAAATTGCTGTTGCTATGGCTACAGCTTAAATCAGGCACCCTGTAAGGATGTTGCTATGGCAAATATATGTAGTGGTTAATATTCATTTTACACCTGTACACCTTTTCCTCATGATTCATATCAGAAGCCTGCTGAAATTTTCCAGTTCAGGTATTTTAACATTCATAAATTAGCCAACAGGAATTACATTTCGTTGGTATTGTAGAACTTTGTAATGTCTAAGTAGCAAAGTACCTAAACACAAGTAAAATAATGCATTTTCATGTCAAATTAATATATTCAGAATTACTTAAATAATAACTTGCTGTAAATAAAAAATTGTACTCCAGGTAAAAGTGTACAGAAGCCCTAAGAGACCATGCATAATTTTTTTCTGTCCTGCATTCTAGTGACCACAACTTAATTTTCAAAAAGTTGTTTTGTTGAGCTCTTGACTTAAATTTGACATCGCTCACATTGGCTAGCTTGGAAGCATTCTACACAAAGTTCCTAGAAAAATCTTTTACCAACAATAGCACACAGAAAACGTGAGCTTAATCTGACAGTTCAAATGGTTCTGGTTTGTGCAGCTCCTACAGTGATGCTTAAGCAGTCCATTGATTGTTTAAGAAACTTGCAGAAAAGTTTTATCTCAGTCTCACATAAAATGCAGAGAAAAATTCAATGAAAGCAGTTCTGGAAAAATATTTCACACAGAAGACAGTCAGGAGGCAGACCTATGGAGCTCAAGGACTCCTTTTTATCGCATATAAGACATAACACTACAGCATTGTCCACTTCATTACATCACCTCTGGTATTGATGTACAATAACCATTAGAGCTGAAAAGAGTACCTGAGAGTGTCATTAAGTGAGACTGAATTCATATATGGATCATATTTTAAATACAGCTCTAGCAGCAATAACAAAGGTACTAACCTAATTTAAGACCATCACAGTTTCTGATTAACACATTAAGACATTATTGTAAGAACTTCACTGTGGTGGCCAGCCTAATTAAGGAAGCAGCTTATTTTTAATACAAATTATGCTCAGAAAGAAACACACAGAGACTTGAGCGGGGAGCACTAATGAAATAACCGCAAATACCCATGAAGTTTAAGAATAGGTAAGCCCACTAGAAATAATGTGCAAACACATGATAAATTGAATATAATGTATTAGCTAAAATACAATGAACCCTTTTACTCACTGGGCTGATATGATAATATTAAAAATCCACACTAATATACCAATACTAATATGACTGCAAACATATCATGCTTATCTAGTCCAAATCAACACATACATTTTGTTTTGTCAAAAACAAAATAAAGGCTAAAACAGGGAATGCCTTAGACAGAAAATAGTATTATAATAAGTTATAGAAGCTATAAATGTCAAATTTTGAAAAGCAAATCTGCTGTATTTAAACGAAACATTAAGCTCCACTTTTTAGAGTAAGGACATTAAACTAGCATGCTCGTAAAATTGGCCAAAAACTGATTGAAGTGTCAGCCTCTGCATCTGACAGATTTCTATTTTGCATCAAAATCTCTATTTGTACACAAGCAGTATCCTGTGTAACAATCTTTTTGCTAAATTAGCAGAAGCTGCAGACCTGCCGTAAGTTGAGTCACAATAAAAGTGATTTAGTGACTAACAGAAAGCCACATTTGTTCAACCCACACTAATGAATAAGAGAGCAGAGTGGCGCGAGAGAGAGAGAGAGAGAGAGAGAGAGAGAGAGAGAGAGAGAGATGTGTATGTTCCCTTCTCATTTCAGCACATAAACCTCACACACACACATAAAACATATCTAGCACTACCATTCTGCCAAGCAGGATGCATAGAGAAAATGATAATGTTTCTGCTCGAAACCACGTCAACTCCAAAATTAATCTTGATTGCTGTTTTCATTTTCTGTTATACACATAGCATATTCCTTTACTGTTTCCATGGCAATTTGCATCCTAATAAAGCCATCTCTCAACACACAGAATGGTAGTAATATTCAGAAAACAAACACAGTGTAAACACAGGGATATTACAACAGAAATGTGCATGAGCTGAGACAGTTGATTCAAAACAACTGTTTAGATGAAGCAGCTTATTCAAAGCATTAACGGAACAATAACGTGCTGCTGTGGTCTCATGCATCAACGTGTGTCATTGCGCAGGGGTCTCTCTATAAAGCATCAGGTGCGTGTGTGTAAGAGGTGTAATTAGGGCTATTTGTGATTTAGAATGTGAGCATGTGATTGAAGTGTTTGTCATTTCACTGGAGAGCGAGTGTGCGTGTGGACGGCGCTGGAAAAAGTGTGACTGCACAAGCTAAACAAAAGCAGGTGGCTGCAAGTCATTATGCACATTTAGAAAGATGGATTTGTTTTAAAGGGGTCATATGATGTTGCTAAAAAGAGCATTATTTGGTGTATTTGGTGTAATGAAATGTGTTTATGCAGTTTAAGGTTAAAAAAACACATTATTTTCCACATACTGTACATTATTGTTTCTCCTCAATGCCCCACACATTTCTGAAACACGTGGATTTTTAAAAAGCTCATCTGTCTGAAAAGCGAGGTGTGCTCTGATTGGCCAGCTATCCAGTGCATTGTGATTGGCCAAATACCTCAAGCATGTGACGGAAATGTTACGCCCCTACCATACTGTGATGATGCCCTGTCAGGCCGGAGCGATGATTCAAAAACATGAAAACCCATTATAAAAGTAGTAGATTTTTATTGGTTAAAATATGAATTGTTCGAGTGTAATCATTAGGAATATAACCATTTGAATATCCAGTTATTCCTCCATTATAATCACATATGCCTGTGTGGAAAATGCCTACGTGGCTAAAGTAGACAGGCCCTAAGATTAGAAACATCTGGGAAACATAAGTGGGGGCTTTCTTTCTTTACCATAACAAGAACCTCTTCTCTAGGGAAATATCGAACTGTATGCACAAAGGAACCATTCTATGTATGGAAAACGCCTTAAAGTCAGAACTGTATAAAAAGAAGACAAGATGATGATTCTAGAGATGTTTCGCCGCAGAGAGCATCTCCGCTTTATTTTCATTGATGATGTAATAAAGTGTATCTCCTGGCATCAAAACCCAAGACTGAGTGTGGTTCCTAAGATGAGCAGCAGACGACACCACATAAACAAGGCATTTGTTGCATCCAGTGGGGACATAATTATGGATTATAATGACTTATACTGTCTTTTTATACGTTGCATCGCGCTGCGTAAACATAAAACCATGTCTGCATTTGTGATCGGAGAAATGACAAACAACAAGTGCTACTCTACACTGCTCAAAACTCGTGTTTGAATCGTCAGTGGCAAATTCTTTAAATATAAAAAAATGTACTTACTGTCTGTGAGTCAGAACAGCCGGCATTGTAGTCTACTCTACCAGGATCAGGAAACAGTCCTCCATAAAATGTGCTGCACACACATATTTGGGTTGAAGGGTTCTGGAACAGTGTTGTAAATACAACTTAACCACTGATTTCTAGTCATGTCTAGCGTTTTTGGAAGACCAAATAAAGTAGTTTCGCTTTCACAACGAAACACAGCGTCACACACGGCGGGCTAGAGTGAGGAACGGCCGGAGGGCTAGAGTGAGCGGAGGCCGGTGGGCTTGAGAAAGGCGCGGCCGGCGAATTCGACGAAGGAGCGTCCGGCGGGCTTGCGGCAACCACATGTGACGACCCCGGGCTGGACTCCGCTTCGTCCGCGGTGAAAGCCGATCCGGCGATCCACAGTGCGAGGTTGAAATATTTCCTCAGCGACCAGCACGGATCAGCTCCAGGCATGACGAAGCGATATCGTCCTCTTTTGGAAGGCAAACCAAAGTAGTTTCGCTTTCACACATGGCGGTGGTGGCAACCAAGGTTATTTTCGTAAACTAAAACTAAAACTAAAACGATTGATGAAAAAACAATTTTCGTAAACTGAAATAAAATAAAAACGTCAAAATAATTGAAAAACTAAAACGAAACTAAACTAACAACAGTTATTGAAAAACTAACTGAAATAAAATAATAATTATCAAAAATAAATAATAGTTTTCATAATCATTACGTTCTCACCCCTTGGCGGAAAATTATAGGAGCTGTGTGGAGGTTTAGGGAAATAGCTTACCTGTAGGCCTAATGGCACATCACGCACAGGGGGTTATCTGACGGAGCGATGCAAAGCAGTTTAAAGCCTGCACGGGTTCTTTTTGGTAGCACAAATTGGCACCCCAGATGGGACGGAAAAGAGCAGAGGAGTGGACGACCACTTTGAGCTGACTGAGACGAACAACACAAACCCGGTGGCCACCGAATAGGTAAGCAATTTTGCTTATATAGTTGGTGTGTGTTGTTTGCCGGTCTGCCCTTGGTGGTAAGGACACTTAAAATCTGCTCTTCCAGAAAACAGAAAATAGAAAATAAAATATAAAAAAGGGGTTTTGATGCCAGAAGAAATAACTGCATGCACAGATTTGGTTTAATGTTGGGAAGGCCTTGATAGGTGACCTAAATTGAAACTAGATTGTGTAGGCAGAAATACATTGCATGTAGTGGTCTGTATTTATTGTGGATTGGGCCTAAAAGGACAGCAATCAACAATGAAGCAGATATAGTAAAGGAAAGCACACCAGTCCTACGGATACCGCTTTGAGAAAGAAAAAGGTGTAAGGAGGCTCAAAGGGCTGCACGGGTAGGCAGAAAGCCCTACTGGGTACTGATTTTTTACTGAGTTAAGGGAGAAATTGTCAGTAAAAGAGCGAGAGCCCTGCAGGTCACTCGAGGAAGAGTGTAGTGTTTTGTTGTATGAGACTGAAACTGTGTCTGTGTCCGTGTGCATGTCTGTATGAGTGATGGTGAATGTATGAGAAAATAAATAAATTCCGTATTGGGTGGGTACGGACTGCGCACCCTCTTGGTCCTAAAAAGAGCATTATTTGGTGTATTTGGTGTAATGAAATGTGTTTATGCAGTTTAAGGTTAAAAAAACACATTATTTTCCACATACTGTACATTATTGTTTCTCCTCAATGCCCCACACATTTCTGAAACACGTGGATTTTTAAAAAGCTCATCTGTCTGAAAAGCGAGGTGTGCTCTGATTGGCCAGCTATCCAGTGCATTGTGATTGGCCAAATACCTCAAGCATGTGACGGAAATGTTACGCCCCTACCATACTGTGATGATGCCCTGTCAGGCCGGAGCGATGATTCAAAAACATGAAAACCCATTATAAAAGTAGTAGATTTTTATTGGTTAAAATATGAATTGTTCGAGTGTAATCATTAGGAATATAACCATTTGAATATCCAGTTATTCCTCCATTATAATCACATATGCCTGTGTGGAAAATGCCTACGTGGCTAAAGTAGACAGGCCCTAAGATTAGAAACATCTGGGAAACATAAGTGGGGGCTTTCTTTCTTTACCATAACAAGAACCTCTTCTCTAGGGAAATATCAAACTGTATGCACAAAGGAACCATTCTATGTATGGAAAACGCCTTAAAGTCAGAACTGTATAAAAAGAAGACAAGATGATGATTCTAGAGATGTTTCGCCGCAGAGAGCATCTCCGCTTTATTTTCATTGATGATGTAATAAAGTGTATCTCCTGGCATCAAAACCCAAGACTGAGTGTGGTTCCTAAGATGAGCAGCAGACGACAGCACAAATTGGCACCCCAGATGGGACGGAAAAGAGCAGAGGAGTGGACGACCACTTTGAGCTGACTGAGACGAACAACACAAACCCGGTGGCCACCGAATAGGTAAGCAATTTTGCTTATATAGTTGGTGTGTGTTGTTTGCCGGTCTGCCCTTGGTGGTAAGGACACTTAAAATCTGCTCTTCCAGAAAACAGAAAATAGAAAATAAAATATAAAAAAGGGGTTTTGATGCCAGAAGAAATAACTGCATGCACAGATTTGGTTTAATGTTGGGAAGGCCTTGATAGGTGACCTAAATTGAAACTAGATTGTGTAGGCAGAAATACATTGCATGTAGTGGTCTGTATTTATTGTGGATTGGGCCTAAAAGGACAGCAATCAACAATGAAGCAGATATAGTAAAGGAAAGCACACCAGTCCTACGGATACCGCTTTGAGAAAGAAAAAGGTGTAAGGAGGCTCAAAGGGCTGCACGGGTAGGCAGAAAGCCCTACTGGGTACTGATTTTTTACTGAGTTAAGGGAGAAATTGTCAGTAAAAGAGCGAGAGCCCTGCAGGTCACTCGAGGAAGAGTGTAGTGTTTTGTTGTATGAGACTGAAACTGTGTCTGTGTCCGTGTGCATGTCTGTATGAGTGATGGTGAATGTATGAGAAAATAAATAAATTCCGTATTGGGTGGGTACGGACTGCGCACCCTCTTGGTCCATCACTTAAATGTGGCTTGGCGTGGATGGACGCAGCTCGTGCTGCACCCGAGAGGGATGAATAAATGATTAGCCCTGAAATAAAGGGAAGCAATATGAATGCAGTATTCCTATAAATAAAGGAAAAATTAATGAATGATGAGCCCTGTCTAGATAAAGGGACGAGCAGTGTGAATGTGTTTAGGAAAATAATATCAATAAAAACTGAATCAAGATCTTGTATAGACTTTTGCATGTTTGGTGTCTGTGTGGAAGAGAAGGAGAACATTTAATAAAGACAGTGCAGTAGAGGTGAGATCAAGGAAGCAAGTTAAATAAGTATACTAAAAAAAATTATAAGTGTGGAAAAAATAGTAAAGAGAAGTAAAGATAAATAAAGAATTATTTTTTTTATAAAAGAGTACATACTGAGTGATTGTAAAATAGAGTTGAGACTATCAATAAAAAAAAGGGTAAATGCATCAGACAGAATAAAAAATACAATTCAAAGATTCATGTCACAGAATAAAGACTAAAATTAGGATTCAAAATTGAATTATAATAATATAGGAAAAAATATGACAAGTCACTCCAGTGGAAATATTAGGATTAAAATATCCACTATGTAAAGGAGTTAATAAACAAGATATCAAACAAAAATGGCAAGAAGAAACAAAGGGACAGCAAATTGAGATGGTCTCCCATTACATCATAATAGGTAAACAGGGAGCAGCTTTAAATATACCAGAAGGTGAATTTGTTAAAAAATGGTTCAGTGAAACTAATTTGGTCCCACATATTGCAGTATATGTAGGAAAAAATTTGGAAGCAAAATATTTAGGACCAATGATGAAAAAGGCAGAACAAAGCAAGTGGGAACCAACAGAACATCCACTGATTTTTCATTCAGCTAACAAAGATTATATCAAAATTTTGTGTGCAACCAGTTTGCTGGGAATTCCTCAAGAAGTAGTTATTGGTCAAAAGAAAATGACACAGATGACTACAACATCCGAAATAATAAACCAAAATGAGAGTTATATAAGGAAATGCAGCGACAGGTACCAACTGAACTATGGTCTCAACATGACACAGATATAGGATTAATAAAATCAGCAAATCCAGTAAGAGTAAAAAGGAAGGGGAGGACATATTAAAAAGTATAAAACAAGCCAGGAAGAAACTGAGAGAGGCAGAGAAAGAGACAAAAAGACGGCTGTTTTTTTGAGCCGCCCCCCTATTTGCACACAGAGGGAGAGGTCCCAATCCTCAAGGGAGCAGTAGAAATTCAACTGGAGAAATGCAAATAGAAGGACCAGTAAAGCTGAGAGTTGGAAGAAAAAGAAGAAAATAAGGAACCAGCTGTGAAAACAAAGAGGCACGAGAGATAAGAAAGTGAAGGATATTTACAGATGGAGTGCTATAGACAGGCAGTTTTAATAGCGTTAGAGAAGATGAAAACAAACCAAAATAAAACAAAATTTGAGGAAGTGTTAGAAGAAATAGAAGAGAAAATTAAAGAATCAGAAAAAGATACAAGAGGTAAATAGACTGAAAAAAGGGAGAAGTTGTTCGAAAGTAGAGGAAGTGAAGAAAGGAGAGGAGTTATTTGATAGCAGAAAATGGGAACAGGGCAGAGAAAAGGGGACACTCAGACCACTGGCTGCACAACTCCCAATTTTAATCAAGGGTGCGAAGGGACAATAAGTCCCCTGGGCCCAACAGGACCTCAATGGGCTGATCACTTGCCTCCCAGAAATTCAGGAGGGGCTGTGAGGGAAATTAAAGCTTTGCTGGCTAAAATAATAGGAGGGACAAAGATGGATGAATTTTTTCAAACAACTACCCTGGACAGAGCAATGAACTCTCATAATATGGATGGAATTGTTTTTGATGCATTCCGTCCAGCAGTGTGGCAGTCACTGCATGCAGAGAAAAAGGACAAAGAAAATCCAACCACATATGTACAGAGACAGTTGAAAAGGTGGAAACAAGAGATTGAAGGGAATACAGAAGGAGACCCATTAATGGCAACATTGTTTAGACATGCTTTAATTGATGCTATGCCGCCAGCCTTAAGGAGCAGGCTGGAGGATGCGGTCGGTTTAAACTCTAACACACACGGACATAATAAAAATGACTGTCCCACCTATCCATGGCAACAGTACCCTCAGGGTGGAAGGGGGGAGAGCTGGCAACAGCCTAACCGAGGTACTTCATAGGGCCCAGTAAACCCTTAGGGAGGTCCCAATCCAGGCTATTGGGGTGCCCAGAGAATCCTAGAGGGGACAGTCAGCTTCCAATTTTAACAAACGAAAGCTGATCAAGAGCCTATTATGCAAATTAATATAGAAGGAATAAACACACCCATGATGCTAGACACAGGTGCTGTCTATATCTGTTTAAATTTAAAATATGCCTCACATCTCCCCTTGTCTGGAAAATTTGCAAAGACAATAGGATTCTCGGGAAAAATTAAATTAATTCCAATGACAGCTCCAGTGTGTTTACAAACAAAAAATCTAATTATAACAATACCCATTCTGGTATCAAATCAGACTCCTATCAATTTGTTAGGAATAGATGCATTATGTAAATTAGGGCTACAAATTTGGTGTTCTCCAGAAGAAATATATATCGAAGCAATAGGAACAGAAACAAAAATGGTGGTTGCAGAGCCAAAAAGCAAATGTCTATGGGATAGGACAGATAGAACAATATGTGAGACAGACAGTCATTAAGTGGATAAAGTATATTGAACCACAAAATCCTGAAGCACAGCTACCCAAAATCTGAATTTCATTGCACAATGATATATGATCCAGAAAGAGAAAAAAAAATATATATAAAAAGAATAATAATAATAAATAAATAAATAAATAGAAAAAATAGGGCGATTAACTACGATGCTACCAAAAAGACTAGCAATAATCAAATGTCAGGCACACAAGAAGGGAAATGATTGTTATTAATGATATTAAGGGAAACAATGCAGCAAATATAGAAGCTAAAAAAGCTTCAGGGTGTCAAGTAGCAGTATTAGCACCTGTAGTACTTATCAAACCTCAACCTCAATTAAAGGATATAATTCGAATACAAGAACAAGCAGGCCCTTATGTACAATCAATGTGGCACAGAAGGGGAGCTAAAAAAGACTCACAAGAGATCTGGCGTACACATGAAGGAAAAATGGTTGCACCTACTTCATTTTTGAATATTCTTATTGCAGATGCGCATGGTTTTGACCATTGCGCAAGGGGGGAAAGTGATAAGAAAAATTAAAAAGCAAGGATATTGGTCTCCTTATTTATATGCAATGGTGGATGAATTTTTGTCCACATGTGAAGTTTGTGCCAAATACAAATGTGAGGAAAGGGATAGTGACACCAATAGGCCATATACCAGTACCAGAAAGGCCCTTTAAGCATTTGGTAATGGACTATGTGGATATAATAAAGCAAGTACAAGGCAAAAGATACATGCTTGTGATTATAGACAGATTTAGCAGGTGGGTGGAGGCAGTACCATCGGCAGATCTGGGAGCAGGAACAGTAATTACATTTCTAACAAGAGAAGTAATTCCTAGATTTGGAATACCAGAAATCAGAAATAAGTTCAGATAATGGGTCGGCATTAATACAAAAAACTGTAAAACAAGTATTGCAACAATTAAGAATATAACAGGCACAAGGGTGCATCGAAAGGGTTAATGGAACTATCAAGGTCAAAATTAACAAAATATGTGAAAGTACTAAACTTAATTGGATTGATGCATTACCTCTTGTACTAATGAGCTATCGCATGCAAACTAACAGGAGCATGAAATGCTTACGGGTTGACCCATGCTGTGCTATATGGTAGAGGTTCCTACAAAGGACCGCCTCTAGAGCAATTACAAATGGAACTTCGATCATATATGAAGAAATTAACTGCCATACATAGAGCTATCTATTTACATGCTCCAAAACCAGAGTGATACTGCATCATTTAGTCATGGGTAATAAAACAGAGTGACTTATTTAGTCACTAGGTAGTGTTAACTAAGACGACAAAATTATGAAGTAGCACTCTGGGTAAAAATAAGCAAAGGTGAGACTTACTAAATCTCAGAGGGGGGAATGTAGTAGATTTTTATTGGTTAAAATATGAATTGTTCGAGTGTAATCATTAGGAATATAACCATTTGAATATCCAGATATTCTTCCATTATAATCACATATGCCTGTGTGGAAAACGCCTACGTGACTAAAGTAGACAGGCCCTAAGATTAGAAACATCTGGGAAACATAAGTGGGGGCTTTCTTTCTTTACCATAACAAGAACC
This sequence comes from Sinocyclocheilus grahami, assembly GCF_001515645.1. Classification (NCBI taxonomy): domain Eukaryota; kingdom Metazoa; phylum Chordata; class Actinopteri; order Cypriniformes; family Cyprinidae; genus Sinocyclocheilus; species Sinocyclocheilus grahami. The sequence continues at coordinate 1,212,950 of NW_015505687.1, forward strand.
CCTTCTCTAGGGAAATATCGAACTGTATGCACAAAGGAACCATTCTATGTATGGAAAACGCCTTAAAGTCAGAACTGTATAAAAAGAAGACAAGATGATGATTCTAGAGATGTTTCGCCGCAGAGAGCATCTCCGCTTTATTTTCATTGATGATGTAATAAAGTGTATCTCCTGGCATCAAAACCCAAGACTGAGTGTGGTTCCTAAGATGAGCAGCAGACGACACCACATAAACAAGGCATTTGTTGCATCCAGTGGGGACATAATTATGGATTATAATGACTTATACTGTCTTTTTATACGTTGCATCGCGCTGCGTAAACATAAAACCATGTCTGCATTTGTGATCGGAGAAATGACAAACAACAAGTGCTACTCTACACTGCTCAAAACTCGTGTTTGAATCGTCAGTGGCAAATTCTTTAAATATAAAAAAATGTACTTACTGTCTGTGAGTCAGAACAGCCGGCATTGTAGTCTACTCTACCAGGATCAGGAAACAGTCCTCCATAAAATGTGCTGCACACACATATTTGGGTTGAAGGGTTCTGGAACAGTGTTGTAAATACAACTTAACCACTGATTTCTAGTCATGTCTAGCGTTTTTGGAAGACCAAATAAAGTAGTTTCGCTTTCACAACGAAACACAGCGTCACACACGGCGGGCTAGAGTGAGGAACGGCCGGAGGGCTAGAGTGAGCGGAGGCCGGTGGGCTTGAGAAAGGCGCGGCCGGCGAATTCGACGAAGGAGCGTCCGGCGGGCTTGCGGCAACCACATGTGACGACCCCGGGCTGGACTCCGCTTCGTCCGCGGTGAAAGCCGATCCGGCGATCCACAGTGCGAGGTTGAAATATTTCCTCAGCGACCAGCACGGATCAGCTCCAGGCATGACGAAGCGATATCGTCCTCTTTTGGAAGGCAAACCAAAGTAGTTTCGCTTTCACACATGGCGGTGGTGGCAACCAAGGTTATTTTCGTAAACTAAAACTAAAACTAAAACGATTGATGAAAAAACAATTTTCGTAAACTGAAATAAAATAAAAACGTCAAAATAATTGAAAAACTAAAACGAAACTAAACTAACAACAGTTATTGAAAAACTAACTGAAATAAAATAATAATTATCAAAAATAAATAATAGTTTTCATAATCATTACGTTCTCACCCCTTGGCGGAAAATTATAGGAGCTGTGTGGAGGTTTAGGGAAATAGCTTACCTGTAGGCCTAATGGCACATCACGCACAGGGGGTTATCTGACGGAGCGATGCAAAGCAGTTTAAAGCCTGCACGGGTTCTTTTTGGTAAACGTGCACCAGCAGTACTTAACAGAACACCCGACCCATTATCTGACAGCAGCACTAATTTAATTCTGTACCAGACCAGAACCGTTTGACAAAGACCGCGAGTCGCGACCCGAACCGCACTCGCATTAAATCTATTACATCAGGTAAGCAAGATTATATATTTGATCATGTAACACAAGCAATCAAACCAACATTAGGCATTCTAAGTTGGTGCTTTGAAGAAAAACAAGACATGCAACGCAACATGATAATTAACAGAAAAAAGATGAGAACACGCATCCTTTCTGTAAACAACACAAAACTTTTGCCTAGTATCTTGTGATCACTCTGCCAGGCTTTTGAACAAATGTGCATTGGCTAAATCACATCATGCACATGCTTATAAGTCTTCATAAATGAAAAGAACATTCAAATATAAGCCTTTACTGTTAAATGCGATTGCCGTTATTATTGAATTTCATTAGTCCCAGTTTTGATTGATGCACGGCTGTTCACAGAAAAGTGAGCAAGACACCACAGTTACAATATCATGATTATGGTTAAATAAGAAAAGACATATAACCAAATCAGGCTACATTTATTTTCATACTAAAAATCTCAACACACATCATTGGATATCATTAAGCGCGACTTGTGTAGATTAATTTAGTAAAAAAAAAGGCTTGCCTGCTTTCTTTAGCGTATATTTGTATACTTTTACTATCTAATCAATCTCAGCATGCGTTAATTTTGTGTCGCTATATGTTTGCCTCACTAAGGTTAAATATATGCCTACGTCTTTCTTTGGCTTGCCCTCTGGAAGTGATCTGTTAATTCTGCTAAACTTGAATTAAAACTGAAACTAGACTATATAAAAATGCGTTTACAAAATAAAAACTAACAAAAATATGAATTAAACTAATAAAAACTAAACTGAATTTTATAGCAAATTTGAAAACGATATTAAAATAAAACGAATAAAAAAATTCTAAACTATAATAACCTTGGTGGCAGCAATACTACAGCGAGAATAAAAGTTACACCTTCTTTCTTTGCGTGAACAATTGGGCGGCGTTATGCAAATCTTAACTTTTATAAAGAATATCTCTTTGGATTTGAGACTTTAGTCTTCGCAACTTTACAGATCTTCTTTATGCACCAAGAGCTTGTGACACGCCAAAAAGGAAAGGAAAAATTGAAATCCCATCATATGACCCCTTTAATCACCCAGTGCGTGTTTGTGTATCTGTGTGCATGTGTTCACCAAGTAAGGTCAAGAGAGTCTGAGAGGACAGGAGGGGAGATTTAAGCAGGAGTGTGTTAATTAAATAGGGCAGTAATTTAGTGCAGTGATGAGGCTGCTGCTCAACAGGACCTGCATTTCACTCTCTGACACACACACACCCACGTCCATTCACCCACCGTCACTCATGCCCACTCATTCACTGCAGGCCAACAGGAGCAGGGAGAGAGAAAGAGGGAAATCGGTTCCTGATAAAAAGAGCAATTAAAGTGATGATGAAAAGTCACCACCTGCAGTTCTAATTGTGGTATCTGCGTTCCATGCTCAAGTGTGTATCACAAAGAAATAAAATAAAACATAAAATATTACAATATATTAAAATAAAAATCACCTGAATTTTTGTAAATGCCTCACTGTCTCTTATCTATATGATTATTTTTCTGCTGTGTGAAAAGAGTAAAAAATTCTAAATGATTATTCAAATGTTTTTTTTTCTACACCTCTGATTTTTGTTTTATCTGCTAATTTGAAAAATTATTGATTCATTGGTATTTTTTAGCAATTTTGTTTGTTACATACAGGAGAAAAATAGTATAGGAAATAGACTCAGGAAAACAAAAAAAATTCAATTTGAGAGTGAAACAAAAATAAAAAATGAATTAGTCTTGCCCCTCTGGGCTTCAATATAAATGCTTCCATCAATAGCTAGATGGGTTTATTTACATTCTATATTAATAAAGCATGCATTAAAATAATCACGTAAAAAAAAAAAGCGTTAAAAAAATGAAATTAAAACTCTTGTCTTTCAGCAGGAGCGTGTCAGAAGGGCAGGTTGTGTAACAGTGAGTTACAGTGAGGCCCACACTTCTGAAGATGAATAAGTGGCTCACAGCTTCAGCAGACAGAGCTCCCTACTGCATCTGAGTAATGGATTTGCTGAGGTAAAGTGACGGCTATTCTTGTGGCACTCCAAGGGAAGCCCAGACCCACTGCCTTACAAGCTAAAGTGCATTTTAATCATTTATTTTTGTGGAAGCATGGGTACAAGGATGTTCTTTAGGGTTTAGATTGGGTTTGTGGCTGACACTGAATGATAAATGGAGCGCTCAGGACTCCAGCTGCTGTGGCCAGAGAGCATCTTGACAACTGAAATAAATCAGCTTTTTGCAGGCATATTTTATACTGGATCCGTTCTATCGGCCCAGCCAATGGGCTTAGACTGGTTTAGTCCAGAATTACTCCCTCCAATTACACTTTCTGTCATTTGCAAAGTCACTCTATCTGAAACTACAGTACAAAGTCATCAAGCGGTTAACAGACAGAAGACAGTAGTAGTGACAGGGATGGCTGCAGAGAAGCTTGGGAAATGTGTTTGAGAGATGTGTCTCTTATCACTGAGAGACTAAATGAGCAAGAATGAGAGACAGGGAAAAGGAACAGATTGAAAAAGCAGTGGATCAACACATCCCTGGAAAACAACCATCCAGAATAACCTAGTTTCAAGGTCGACAAATACTGAGTACACAAACATTCATAAAAGCACAAACAACCCACTTTCACACGCCTACATACAAGAGCCCTTCAGATGCCAGAGAAGAAACATTGCTACAATAAACATTCTCAAAAATGGCACAAAACCACAGACACCTGATGTCAGTTTCTATTAATATCACAGCACCAGAACATTAGAACAAAACATTAATACCGATAAATACGATATATATACAAAAAATATTACTTCATAAATATTATTGAACTAAAATAAAGAACTTTTATTTAACTGAAAAAAATAGTAGTCACATTCTAAATAAGGAATACCTGAGGGTTAAATACAAGAAAAACATATTAATGTTGCCTCTCCATCACTCTCCAGAATAAAAATGTATACTGTAAATGTCATTGACGTAATAATCTATTCATAATATGCTGTAATGTTTACCAAAAGTTGCTGCAATACAGTGAAGCTGTCATCTATCCTGCTTAAAGGGTTAGTTCACCCAAAAATGAAAATTCTGTCATTCATTACTCACCCTTGTGTTGTTCCAAACCCGTAAGACCTTCATTCATCTTCGGAACACAATTTAAGATATTTTTGATTAAATATGAGGACTCTCTGACCCTCCCATAGACAGCCAGGTAACTACCCCGTTCAAGGTCCAGAAAAGTACCAAGATGATCAACAAAGTAGTTCGTGTGACATCAGTGGTTCAACTGTAAAGTTATGAAGCTACGAGAATACTTTTTTGCGCAAAGAAAACAAAAATAACGACTTTATTCCACATTTTCGTCTCTACTGTGTCACTTGTGGACGCGCGTTCACTACAGTATCATGACGCGAGTATGTGGTGGCGCCGGCGCTTACCCAGAGCCGCGTCATGATACTGATACAGTACCCTTTAAACCCATTCAAATGTAACCCTTTAACCCCATTCAAATGTATTGACAGCGCTAGTTTGTTTGGAACTATTGAGAGCAACTGAACCACGTGGCGGCGACATGGCGATATGGAGCCAGATCAGCCTCAAAAATAATACATTTACAAAACAAAATTCATGAATGCACAGCACAATTTACATTTACAAAAACACAATTCATAAATACACAAGTAAAATCATAAATTTTTCCCCAAATGCTCACACAAATGCATCTTACTAATTAAATTTAAAATGTTAACATTTATGAATGATGTTACATGTATTTATGGATCGTTGAATCTGCATTTGCAAATTGTCACACGTGTGTGTGGACTGCTTTGAATTTGTGTGCGGTGTTTTTGAGACCTTCCTGACAGGTTAAGATTCATATGCTTGGATGTTCCGTTCAGCCAATCAGTGAGCTTTTAGTTCACCAATCAAAATGCTCCTTACTGAACAGACTCAAGAAGCTCAACGCTGTACTTGTACTGTGCATTGTTCCATGATCGGGTCCTTGATGTAAAGACATTTTAATGGGTACTCTTTTTTTCCCATTTAATAACAGCAATTATGTAATGTGTTCTGTTGTTGTTGTTAGTAGTAGTAGTAGTATCAGATTCGCAGTAACTTTTGATCAGGCATTAAAAACAGCTACCACCACTTAAGGGAGATTTCGAAAACACAGCGGAAAGATTTCAGCATGGAGGATAAAAAACAGACTCAACGAGTGAGTAAAGTAGTTTTTTTATCTGATGGCATTTTCTTATGATTATAGCTGGTTGTGATGGTAACTTTAGAACCCACTGACTACAAACCGTATTTAAAATTACTCGATAGTTTATCATCGAAATCGTTGTTTTATTTTTTGTTTATCACCCATTCATCCTGTGATTACTAAAGTGTTCCTACATACACCAGTTATAATATAAGAAAGCTGGAGTGGACTAACGTCTTTGTAACACCGCAAAACTGCACACTTAATTAACTAAAACAACCTTTAATCATAAGAAAATGCCATCAGTTAAAGGGGTCCTATTATGCTTTCACTTTTTTAATTTTAGTCAGTGTGTAGTGTGTATATCTGGGCATAAAAAAGATCTTCAAACTTACAAATCTCAAAATCCACTCCAAAGGGACAAATATTTCGTTTAAAAAAAATCCCTTTTCAAGAACTACAATGAATGGCTCGTTTGGACTACAGCGTTTGTTTTCCGGCTTTTGTGATATCACAAAGCGGCCCATTAGAATATATATAGAAAACGTGATTTAGCCAAAAAAAAAAAAAAAACAACAACAATAACGTTACCACTCCAATATGTCTTGCAATAACCGTGCGTGCAGAGGTTCTGCGCGATACTCTTGTTCAATATTCTCTGGGTCTGAATCCAGCACAAATTGATATGGCAATATTGACACCATCCTTAACTAAACCGGAGCAGACGGAAGGAACTTGCTGCTTTGGCAAGGGAAGGCAGTACTGAAACACCGTTTGTGAAACGCACTGGGACAGCAAACCAATCACATCACATTTCGTTTTCCGGAAGGCGCGCGTTCATCAAACCCGGAACTAATCGAGCCGTTTGAGCCAGGATGGGGAGAAAGATATTGTAATAATGTAAATTATGTAAAAAATAATGTGTTTTTCGAACCACCAAGCATGAGAGCATGTTCTAGTACACCCCCAAAACAAATTCAAGACATTGTAAAAGAGCATAATAGGACCCCTTTAAAAAAAACGACTTTACTCACTCGTTGAGTATTTTTTCATCCTCCATGCTGAAATCTCTCTGCTGAGTGTGTCCGAAATCTCCCTTAAGTGGTGGTAGCTGTTTTTAATGCCTGATCAAAAGTTACTGTGAACCTGATACTACTACTACTAATAACAACAACAGAATACATTACATAATTGTTGTTATTAAATGAAATATCTGGACATTTAACACTTATTTGATAACATTACAGATTGATCTGAATAAACAGGGTATGTGCAACTTTGGTGTATAAGACAGAACGATATAAATCATAATGTGATTTTGTAGAAATTGTAATCAGGTGCTAAAAAAATGAGTACCAATTAAAATGTCTTTACATGAAGGACCCGATCATGGAACAATGCACAGTACAAGTACAGCGTTGAGCTTCTTGAGTCTGTTCAGTAAGAAGCGTTTTGATTGGTGGATTAAAAGCTCACCACGATTGGCTGAAAGGAACATCCTCCAAAAAAATATATTTATGAATCTTAACCTGTCAGGAAGGCCTCAAAAATACTGCACACAAATTCAAAGCATTCCATGCACGTGTGACGATTTGCAAATGCAGATTCAACGATCCATAAATACATGTAACATCATTCATAAATGTGTGATGGAAATTAATTCAAGAACTTGATATATACATATTTGTGTAAATATTTTTTATTTATTTAGGTGAGATGCATTTGTGTGAGCATTTGAGGAAATATTTATGCTTTTACTTGTGTATTTATGAATTGTGTTTTGAATTTACGAATTGGATTTTGTAAATGTAAATTGTGCTGTGCATTTATGAATTTAGTTTTGTAAATGTATTATTTTTTAGGCTGATCTGGCTTCATACGGCGAGATCAAAGAAGCAATGTCGTAACTCTGATTTTCAATGGCCCTGGCTTTAACTGAGGCGTTACAACGAATTACACCAAATTAAGTGTGCCAAAACTGTATTTATTGTTTGAATTTCATATTAAAACTTACAAAATTTGAAAGCTGGGACTTCGTTTCATATCGCAAGCAGGGTCGCCACTTTGGCGTGAGATTTACATGGGCAGAGTGAGAGTGTGAGGCAGAGCCTGAAAGCATGTATCTGAGCTGGCAACCCTGCAATATAGCTATTGTTATCTTTACATGTTTTTAAAACGCTGTGTAATATGTGAAATGCTGCAAAAGACACAAGACGTGAGTGCGTTTACAGAGAAAAACAAAAAAAGCAGCCCAGTGGTATGGAAAAAAAACGTGTTCTATGTAAACGGCCCTTACACTATACAATAACATCCACTCAGTGGTTCATCTCAATCGACCAGCTTGCACTCTGTATTGTATAGAGTAAAGTTGTTTTCCCTGGGCACTAGATTTTCGATGTTGGCTACCACAGATGAGACACTAAAGATGTAATGCTCTTTTTTTCATTATGTGTAGACATGGTATTGAGGCCATAATTTAATGAAGCAGCAGCTGCAAGTGTTCTACACTATGTGCTCGCTATAATATAGATGCAGCCTATTTCATTTCCTTTATAGCCATGGGCATACTAAACACTGAAGCATTTTACATAAAATCCTCTCCATCATTTATCTGAAAAATGAATATTCATAGACTCATGTTGCATTTTTGCATCAATGGGTCTGGTATGTGTGTGTACAGTATCTATTATCTTTAGCTGGATCTCTAAAGCCATTCAAAAAGCCCTTCAGCTTCTGATAATTCACAGACATAAAACACACCTTAACACTCTCAAATTGAATTTGGGATTTTACTTTCCAAGTGTCACAAAAATCCTCTCTCTGCACTAAAACCCAATGAGTTTGCTTTTACGAGAACCACAATGGAGTGAACCTGCACACACATAACGTAAAAAGAAAATTAAAATAGAGGGGAAAGGAAGGGGGACAAAAATCACACGTCTTGTTCACAGAATGACGACCTGCTACACCTGCTTTGCTCTAACGAGAGAGGACTTGGTGTTAAGAAAGAACTAGAGCGGAGCATTTAATTTGACTCATAGCTCTTCTAATTAAAACAAAACTAGTGTGTGCTGCTATCCCAGCAAAAGTTCACATAGCCCTTAGCAATTCAGTAATTTCAGTTAAGGCAACTCAGAAACATCTTTGATTTCAGAAACTGCAACATCACAGGGCTTGGAAACATTTTGTCTTTGATCCTCTCTTTTGGTCTTAATATAGAACAAAAAGTACACAGGACTGAAGATTTCATCTTTACCGTAACAAAGCAGAGGACAAGAGAAGAGTTGCTGGAGGCCTTGTTCCTACCTTCCAAAAAAAAAAATAAATAAATAAAATTCTGACAACTATCCCACTCCTAATTACACATTAATGAGCTGGGTAGTGGTAAAACGATAAATCAGTTGAGATGGCTTATATTTAGTCTGAGTAACAATTACACTGATATATAATCCCAGCAGATTCATGACATTATTGACTTTGGAAGAATGATGTAAATAATTTTTCAGTATGAGCTCCCAGAGCCCTCTGTAGCTTTATGAGCTGGATTTGTCAACTGTCTCTGCTGGTAACTCAAAATTCCCAAACCACTCTCTAATCAGTAAATTTACTAAGATTAATTTGTGTATTTTTTTTTAACATTATTATTATTAATAATTTTGAAAGAAATTAATACTTTTATTTAGCAAGAACACTTGCTAAATAAATTGATTAAAAGTGACAGTAAACATATTTAGAATGTTAAAAAATATTTCTACTTCAAATAAATGCTTCAAAATTTCAAATAATTAATCAAAGAATTCTGAGAAAAAAAGTTTCATGGTTTTCACAAAAAATATTAAGCAGCACAACTGTTTTCAACAATGCTAATAAAAGGAAATGTCTTGAACACCAAATCAGCATATTAGAAGGATTTCTGAAGGATCTTGTGACACTGAAGACTGGAGTAATGATGAAAATTCAGCTTTGCCATCACAGGATAAAATTACATTTTAAGATATATTAAAATAACAAAGTACTTCAACATTAAAAAAAATGTCATCGACCCCAAACTTTTGAACGGTATAGTGCAGGTCCGACAAAAGGCCTCTGATCATCTGTCTTTCTGTACAGATGAGCTTAAAAATCTTTGCAATGTTAAAAACAAATGCTACTTATGGGACCTGTGTGAAAATCTAGCTAGCTAATATTTAAACACACAGATATTTGTTAGGATTAGCCACATGGTTATGGACAACATTGACGCACATGTGTACTGCTTCTGTCCTAGACCTGATCTCTCAAAACCGTAGCATGTGTCTTGCTGTTCTCTCTACTTTGCAGGGCCGTGCAGAGACCTTTGGAGGGGCAGGTGCTCAAAGTATAAAAGGGGCAGATGGAACACAGCTTTAAATAAGGATGTGCTCTTTGCTGATCCGTGTATCGAAACGGATGCTTCTGTATTGATAGCAGCAAATGCCGTGATGCAGTTTTGAAAAAGAAACACAGAACAGAAAAGACCATTTTAAGTTTAAAAGTTAAAGAATTTGTTCTTTGCACCTTTTAATTACTCTGGAATTAGAAAGTAGGCTTTTGAGGAAATGGTAGTTAGTAAGGAGAATTCAAGCTCGAGTTAGATAATGAGCTTGCTCAGCTAAAGGCCCATCATGCTCAGATGTCTTTGCCTCAGATTTGTATTAGCCCAAAAGATGTCTCCACCTCTGCAGCCATAAATGAGAGTCCAAGGACGGGTTTTTGGAATTGGGCAATAGTTTGTTTTGTTCTAGAGTTCAGGGAAACTGCTGTCTTCTCAGAGGAGAGTGGATGGCTGGTAGGTGTCCCGGGCAACTGAGTAGGTTGACTGCTCAGAGATATCTGTTATTGTGCAGTAGGGCTGTGTGATTAATCGAAATCGAACCGCAATCGCGATTTGAGACGTTACGATTTACTAATCGCAAAGCCTGTGATGTGGACGCGATATGACTATGCTCCCGAGCAAACGCAAATGCATGACTGCCAGCCTTGAGTGCCAGTCTTACTAACCAATTGAGTGAGTGCACCTCCGTTCTCCCTAATCAACACTTCTCTATGCTAACTATTAAAAATAAATAAATAAAAAGAATAGAAAGCACGCGCAGGGGATGATGGCATCTACAGGGTCAGATCGATAGTCAGGCAAATTAATACTAAAGAAAAACTTGTGTAATATGAGATTACTTTGACTTCGAAATGACAGACACCGAACAAAAAAGGTAATTTGCAAGAGATGTGCCACAACGCATAAAAAATACATTCTTAGATGTTTTTATTAGTAGCCTTCATGAACATTATCTTACACATTTTATCTCCCCAACAGATTCTGTCTCTAAATGCTCCTCATGCTCGTTCCTCTCTGCTGCACGCGGCGCATATCCTGCGACTCACGGACGAGCCATTTACACTTGCCACACACACGCAACCTGTTTCGTAATGCTTGTTTATACTCGCGCCCGGCTCCGAGGATGAGGCTTGACGCACGCGCACAACCTGTGTCGACTCGCGCCTGGCTCCGTGCTTAAAACAAATGTAAATTCAGTCTAACTGCTTGCTAATTTTACTTGGATGAAATGAAACATTCAGCACATTTTCCACTTGTTCTTAAAATCCCAAATACTTAAAAATGAATAAATCAGCCTATGTAACCCATGTAATACTTTAATAATTGACTAAAGTAATACAGTTCTTTATTTACACAAAATAAACAAATCTTTCCTGTGAAATTCAGTAATTAAGTAAATTCTGTAAAATTAGTAATACCATTATAATCTTCCCTGCTGAAAAAACAATGGAGCCCCTCCCAAAACAGATTAGAACATTTAATGGATTTAAAGGTTATAATGGGAATTGTATTGGCTTTAATATAATGGTGTCTACTGGCATTTGATAGATTCTATTGGTGGGATGTAATCTGGCACATTGGAACCAATAGAAAAACAGTCATTCCTATTGGAGTAATGCCCAAAACATGCTATAAAATGGAATTTTGTAATGGTTTTAATGGAAACCATAAGACTTTCTGTGATGGTTTCTATTGTTTTTTTCAGCAGGGTAACGATACCCATACTGTGCTGCACACTATTGACAATATTGAGTTGAAGCTTGACTTCCTGCAAAATTAAAATCGCAAATCAAATCGCAATATCTGTCAAAAAACTGCAATTGGACATTTTCCCCAAATCGCAGAGCCTTATTGTGCAGGCTAGTGATTCACCTGCCATGTCATTATCGCCCCTTGGAGGTGCTGGTCCCTGCTCTGTCAGGTGATTGGATGCAGAACCTTAATTGTGTGGTGGTTGAGGCAGGCAGGAAGGACTCTAGTGGACAGGTATGTGACACATCCCTCTTACTGGTCATTCTCTGACAGGATGAGATGTCTTGGAATACATAGAATGGATCAGATTTGTTAAATGGAGCCTTTTCAAATATGTTTGCTGGTTCCAGAAAGGTTGGCAAGGTTATGAAGTCCAACGCATCAATTTGGTGGTGGATCAGATTGAGTTTTTTCCCTAACCATTTGTCTGGGGAACACTATGTTGTGCTTATATGAACTTGGTGAAACTGAAGTGTTGTTCAGTGTCCCTGCAGCCACTTGAGGTCTTCATATTTATTACTGTGGCAGTTGTTTGTGTGTTTGTGTGTCAGGGTTATTATGCTTCACTAAAACCAGAACTAAAATAAAACCATAATAACATTTTTGTTACTTGAAATAAAGTAAGTTGAAATAAAATATAAAAACTTTCAACTTAATTTCATTTATTTTTAAGCGAACATTTCTCGGTTACATTTAGTTGAACTTGATGTACTAAAATAACTAACTGAAATAAAAATGAATGAACACCAAGACATTTTAAAAAATAAAACTAAAATGACAAAAACACAACGAAATGACTAAAACTTTAACTAAAACTAAAATGAAAACAGACAATATAAAAATAAAAACTAATTCAAAATATGAATACAAACTATGATAGTATCTCAATGACACCAAAATAACACAGTTTAGAGTTTCCTACTGTACATTAGAGCCGAATATGGATGCATTACTGCTTTGTCTTATACTGCAGTGGCCAGGGTTCACGTCTTCACAAGGTTTAGATCAAATACCTGCAGCTAAATTACCACCATCACAATGACACAAGAGAAAATACCAACTCAACTTGTATTACTGACCAACGTTCAGGCTGCAATGCATTTATCATCCACAGAGCAAATAATTACTTCTCATACAGTATGACCTAAAAATCTGTAACATGTCCCATCTACACAAATGATTAAGTAGCCTGAAGTCTATTTTTGAAAAGCTATTTTTAACAAGTGCACTGGATTTCTAACGGATGTGTCCTACAATTTTTGGATGAATGTATCTTAATTAATGTCTCAAACTGACTCTGCAATATAAAGCCAGAGCACTTAATTTAAGCAAGTACAAGCATTTTCTGAGAAGATTAAGTGCTTTTTCTGTCAATTAAACCAGAATGCATTAAATTAATTATAGAGGAGGAAAGAATCATATAGAGCACCAAAAAGAAAAAGAAAAGTTCACAAAAGCCCAGTCGTGCTTAATTAAAAGCTATGACAAGAGCATGTCTAATGGAAATGTTTCGATCTTAAGTGTTTTGTAGAACAATGAGCTTCCACAAATTCAACATGAGCTGTTTAAGTATTACTCAGTGCTATGACTGCAGCACAATATATGAACCTCTAATGGGCTCCAAAATCAATAGCACAGTTTATTTGACATCTAATGTCTATAACGGGTTTTTTGTATGTGTAATTAGACTGCACTGATACGCCAGAGGGAATGTGTACTGTGGGAGGACAGAATAATGCACTCAGGCCTCTGTAGAGCGGAAGCAGCCTGCTGGGAAGTGAAGAGGGCTTCTGTCCAGGGGGTCAGTGTTCTGCTCAGATGACACGGTCCAGCTCTACCTCCCGCAATTTCCCATGTACTTTAGTAATACTGTAGCAAATCTGATCCTATGTGCTCTGATATAACTGCTGGCTTTGTTCTTCAGATACAATAACTCAAACTGTGATCAATGTCAGTTCACATTCACTTTTTCACTCTGCAAGCTGTGTGGATCTAACAACAAAAAAAAAATTCTCAGTACTGTCTGCTGAAAATTTAAGTATTTTGTAATCCAACTTGATTATTAATTTTGAAAGATAACGTTTAAAAAAAATGTATCGCATGTTGAAAGCACAAGAATAATTTATACTACAGTGTTGCAGTACAGTGCTGTGGCTTTCATGATCATAAAGGCCTGTTCACTACAAGAAAGAACACTATAACAGTAACGAGTTAGTAACTAAAACTATAATGATAATTACATTAGCATCCTCACCAATCAATGGATGATATCGATCTGTTTTTTCCAACTGTGCACTTGAATTCAAATAGGATTTCGATTGGCTGTCAAAGTTTTTATCCATTCATCAGCTAGAAAAACAAATGGTCTAAAAGTGATTCCAACAATGATTCTCTACGTCTTATATTATTATAGCTGTGTGGTGTGGACGCATTCTTAGTGTGAATGGGCAACCTTTCTAATCTGACTGAGAAAACGTCTTGTGATCAACTCTCGAAAACACCCACAACTGCCTCTTTGCACCGAACAGAGGTAAAATAACAGGAGAAAAGCAAAAACAATTAGAATGAATTCTTAGTTGGCAGAAAATCTTTCAATCGATCTTTTTTGGGGTACTTTACAATAAACACAATAAGCCACAACAAACCATATTTTGCAGGATGTTGCAAGGCCAGAGATTTTTTTTCAGGGTGTTTGAGGCAATTCTGCAAGCCAAGAAGGGTAAGGGGAATAGCTTTAACAAAAACCTAACAAAATCTTTTTTTGTCCTCTCAAATAGCCATTTGCTTTAACTGTATCCAAGTGTCCAGTTGTCCAGTGGGATGTACAATACTTCTGCATGTGTGATATGCATTGTGCTGTTTAGTCTTGTTTCTATTTTGTATTTTACGCTGTAACACCAGCACTGCTAAAATCATGTCCGTTTTGCCCTGTCTGTGGGCGATCTGAATATTTAAAAATGACAGAACTGAAAAATCAAACTATCAATCCTCATCCCCCAACAGATCCTCAGCAAGTCTGTCACATCTGGGTTAAGAGAGATAAGTGAAGGTCAGACTGAATTTTATAAGGAATGACTTTGATACATTTTTTTTAACCTTATTAACGCAACAGACACAGCTTTCACAACCCTAATTTTCTTGTGTGTATCTGGCTGTGTGTGCATGCCCTGAGGGATGCTAACCTTTGTTTTCTGAGATACTGAAGATTCTCACAGGCTGAACAGATGTTAGTGGCTAAGTGCTGCCAGGTGTGAGATCAAGCCCAGATAACAAGAATCACTCTGTAATCTTGTAATCAGCCATGGGTGATCACCAAGAGCTTCCAGTAACGCTCATCGTGAGAGGGAAAGAAAGAGAGAGACGGAGAAGAAAATAACTCTAACATGTGACCAATTTCCTCTCCTGTCCATGGCATCTGCCTTCCATCAGCTCAGTCTTACCATTCAGTCTTACCTTTTTTGTATTTCTGTTCGGGTGGATGAGCACATTGCAAATATTAAATTTCAGAAAAATACATGTGCCTTTCTGAAAAATCCAACACAAAACACCACTGAAACCAGGGGTGGGTTCAATCCTAATTCAATTTTTTTTATCGATTATTCTGCCGTTCATATACACAACAAAGTCATAACCAAAATCAGGTCTCTTAGACTACGATCTGACCTGTGACAGACAATTTAGACAGTTTAGATACTTGCTCAAGGTTTTTGTGTGTGAAATATTCACTGTTAAAAACTAAATTTCAGACGACTGTAGATGATTCAGAATCATTGAAGATAAAACGTGATGTACTGATGGATTAACTCCCCCTCCCATCTCTAACTAATAATATGACAGTCTGTTTGTCATTAATTGCTTTGATACACCCCTTCAACCACTCACCATTACTGATCTCGGGCAAGTCGAATTTGGTAAAGTCCCACCACTGCAGACGATACGTTGTGTTCGCTATGTTGCTGGCCACTGCAGATTGACCGTCCCCAATAACAGCACCTTAAAAAGGAGAGAGGGCAAAAAAAGTGTTACATGTTAAAGATACAGCAATTAAAAATTCCTCAAGCAGTCAATATTTCTATGTAAACAGGCTGATAGCGCACATTCCATACAATACCCTTCAAAGGTTTTTAATTTGGAAAGAAATTAATGCTTTTAATATGGATGCATTAAATCGATCAAAAAGTAAAGACAGTAAAGACATTAAGAATGTTACAAGAGACAGTTAAGGCATTTATAATGTTACAAAAGATTTCTATATCAAATAAATGCTGTTCTTTTGGCCTTTCTATTCATCAAATAATCCTATAAATGTATCACAGTTTCCACAAAAATATTAATAGCATTAATACATTATACATAATACATTAATATTAATATTATAACTTTTCAATATTGAAGTGTTTCTTGATCAGCAAATGAGCATAATGGAATGATTTCTGAAGGATCATGTGACACTGAAGACTGAAGTAATGGCTGCTGAAAATTCAGCTTTGCCATCACAGGAATAAAATTACATTTTAAATTGATTTAAATAGAAAACAGCTATTTTAATAATATTTTACAATATTACTGTTTTACTCTATTTTTTTAATCAAGTAAAATGCAGCCTATAGTCAATGCAGTCTTCTTTCAAAATATTAATAACTCTTATGTCGACCACACACCTTTAAATGGTAGTGTACATCTGACCACAACAGAAACAGCACATTACAAGAACAAGGAAAATCTAACAGCATTTGACTACAGAGGCTCTCTTGTGTCTTATTGCGGTTTACAGGGCATCTCTGAGTGCTCAAGGCCTGAACACTCAAGCAGAACACAGAATAACATTAATAACATGGGCCCTACTAATACTGGTAACACCAGGTTAAACGATAGCAGATAAAAGTAACAGACAAAAATCAGGAAATAGTTTTACATATCTACACTATTTGATAAATCTACAAATCCTCTTCTGCATCTAATCTAGACAGTAACAATTAAGCCTTGTTTTGCCTGAGGAATCTCGTCTATCTGTGATAACTTCTTCCACACAGAGTCCCTCAATGGTTATATAAACTATACTGCAGTCTGGGCACTTAGCAAATCAGACAACACACTCGTCACTGGATTTAATACAGGTCTCTGCCTGCAACATATCTCTTCTCTGAGATAAACAAGGAAATGTCAGGCTGTCCTCTTCAGTAGTCAGCCCAGTCACCATAATTACAGAAGGGAAGAGGGAAGGCTTTGGCCAAACAGTACACTTAGAGGTCCATTTGCCAGTAGAGGGTCGATCCTGGGCCTGGCTAACAGATTAGATTTGCCTGTTATGACCTGGACTCAAGAAGACGTAATGCAGACATAAGTATCTATTACACAGCTTCCCCCTGCATTCTGCTGTCTGCCCATTACAGCCCAGAGACACCCAGGTGCAGCGAACTGGCATTCAGACAGGCTTTCAGGAGCTGCTCTAACAGCCATGGACTAATGAGCTGGAGAGCTTCTTTCACTATAAAAGACCCGTTGGGAACCAGAATGCTATGAACTTTACACCAAACCTAGCATGAAATACAACACATCTAGTGCTGGTGTTATTCTTCTGTGAACACTGTACATGTTATGAAAACAAATTATGAAATACATTTTTGAGCGAAATCTTTTGTAACATTATGTCTTTACTGTCACTTTTGATCAATTTATTGCATACTTGCTGAAGAAATGTAAAAAAAATCATTTCTTACTGGCCCCAATCTTCTGAAGAGCAGAGTACGTTTTAGCCATATCGACAGAGACAGAGCTTTTAGAGGAAATAAGGGAGAACAGAATGATGGACAGAACTGAGACGAGTATGTCGACTGAAACTGAATCATCAAATTCTTTACTCTCCAAAGCGTAGGTCAAAAACAGGGCAAATAGATGAATGACACATAAAACACATCCTTGTGACACAAAGTCATCTTCAAAAAACAAAGGATATAATTAATAATTTTACTGTAAAGTGGTTTTATTTCTAGAGAGACGATTTGGAGTGGAGTGGAACAGATAAGAACCAGACTGAGTTTACAAGAATTAGCTACACTTAAATTACAATTTTATCAAAAAAAAAAATGCTAGGGTGAGGGATTAAGTATTTTTCATCTGTCACAGTGCAGTTATGAGCTAAACCTTTTTCACGGCCATCGTTTTCCTTCATAGATGCACAACAAATTACCCTGAAAAATTGAACTTTTGGGGGTGTTGAGTGCTTGAGGAGAATTTTACGAGGTGGACAGAGGCTGTAGACACTGGAGGACGCATTCATTTACATTTTCAGAGTCATTTACATATTCACAGATTAAAAAATAAAAAAGCGCCAACAACAGAGAGCAATTTAAAAACACTCAGTTCAAAAGTTCACTGCTACACCTTGTTTGTTAAAGGGAGAGTTCACCCAAAAGTGAAAGATTTGTTACCCTCTTGTCATTTGAACTTTTTTTTTTTGGGACAGAAATTTTATTTTTTGGCAAACAATTCCTTTAACACCGTACAATTTCTACGAATAATTTGTTGTATATTAACACAGTCAATCAGTACGTTTACATGGACAACAATACTCAGATTTTAATACGATTAAGAAAATACTCTGATTAATAATCTACAATGTAAACAGAGATTTCTGATTACCTTAATCCGGCTAAAGTCATAATCGAAGTGAACACTAATCGAATTAAGACATGTGGAGTATTCCTATTTTAGTCACATTATTGACATGCAGGAAAGACATGTACAAACCTTAATCACATTATTACCGTCGTGTAGGACTTTTCGCCGCATTTTGCGACATGATACACACACACGGCAGTGCTCAACCGTTTGACGGCAAATAAAAGAGCTTCAACACCGCCATCGTCTGAATGCACATACAAATAATTAACTGCACTTGAAGCTTTCATAAAATTAAAAATGAAACACCCAAAACTGTACGTGGCATCATTACGAAGACGAACTATATGTTTATAAGTGAAATTCCGGAGGGGACGTCGGATGGCGTCACATGGGACGTAATGACGTGTGCCATTAATCGAACTATGTACTTTAACATGTAAAATGGGAACATGAAAGGAATATTCTAAAAGCAACTCATGTAAACACCATAATCATAATATTGGCTAATTTAGAATAAGGTAAATAATTAGATTACTGATGTCCATGTATTCACAGTTTTGAGATGTCAAAACATTGTAAAACAATATTGATGCTTTAATAATATTCAGTCAATATACCCATTCTAATGGAAGACATATTGCCACTAATTTGATGACATATGATTTTCTTATTCAAAACACATCTTCAGTTTACCTTCCTGAGAGAGAGAATTAAACTGAGACTAACTGAAATTGAGCCTAATAAATAAAAAGAGCATAAGGCGGCATAGATTAGCACTATATTGTGTGTAATGTTATAATGTCAATGATGCTTAGACTTCCACTCAGATGGTCAAATATAATCTTGTAAGGTTTTTATAAGCCTAATTTATAGCTGCAAAGCGTGAAAGTGAGAGGGTGTATTTTCTAGGTTAGTTGGTTGCTCTGTCAGGTATAGTTCAGAAAGGAGAGTAGGCCACAGGTGGCTGAACAGTAGACAAACCACCACACAGTCTTACACACATTAGCTCAACCATCTGAGGTCTTAACGAAAATGCTCAAAAATTCATGTCACATTCTCTTAATGTTAGAATTCACTTAATATTTTGTGAACCTCAAAAGCACAGTGTCAGATGATCAAATGGTCCTGTTACAAAATGCTATGGGAGATAATTTGTAAGTTTGGATGATTAGTGTAACAGGTCTCAGAGTCTTGGCAGGATCAGCACTTCCCGCCCTGCTGGTTGATTAAATTTCTGCTCAACACCAATTACATTCTCAGCACTCACAGACACAGGCAGTTAGCACTGAAGAGGTCAGGTCTGCAACTTTTCACACAGAGCAGGAAAACTGTTACAACCGTTAACTAGAAGTCACCATTCCAGCTGGCATGAGCAATGCAGTGTTTTCTGAATATAGTTCAGCAGTCCAATATGTCATAATGCTGTGTCATCTGGATAGATTTTGATTGCATGAACAACAGATCCAACAAGCTGCATCCTCTTCCGCTTAACCCAGAGGCTGTCGCTCTCAAAGTACGACAGTATCAAAAGAGATGAAATGCAAATATCATTTGAAAATTGATTCTTTTTTTCCTCTAGATCAGTTAATCGAACATGTTGACACTTCAATCTGGCAAATCCTCAGATATGCCCTTCACCAAAGCTTTTAACAGACAACAATTTTCTTTTTGAGACCAAATAGATTCATCAAATTTGTATAAGGTGTCTCTATTTGATGATGTGATCTGCCAGAGCGAATATATTAAACTATGTTCATACTAGTAAAAAAAAAAAACATGTTTTAACAAGTCGAAAAAAATTAATGCCAAAAAAATTTATACATTACACTACAGTTCAAAAGTTTGGGGCCAGTGAGGTTTGTTAATGCTTAAGAAAGAGGTAATTTATGCTCACCAAGGCTGCATATACAGTGGGTACGGAAAGTGGGTTTAAGTCAGGGCTCTGGCTGGGCCATTCAAGAACAGTCACAGAGTTGTTGTGAAGCCACTCCTTCGTTTAATTCAACCAAGTGTAATATTCTAGAACTTGATATGTCCTCCATAACTCTAAGTACACTGCTCTGACACTTCTTGACACTGAGTTTACAAGTTCATGACAAATGTTCACATCTGTCCTGTTTAACTCCTGGAGGACGACCTCCTTAAATGCCCTGGTCTTTAATGGGGAGTGTTGCTCAGCTCGTCTCTACAGAATCTCTCACTGCAGCTCAAGAGTGTTAAGATAGAGTGAAACACATGTCCACTGAAGGATTTTCAACTCAGGAGAATGAATATCTTCATTGTCATGTTAAAAAAATGCCCAACAATACAGGGAATGAGAAGAGGGTAGCATCTTCAGTTTCAGGTTTTTGTATTACATCTCACAGTGGTGTGTGAATTCATGACAGTGTTGAGAAAGTACAACTCCCTCACATCTTCAGCACTCATACATCCCTATAGAAGAGCGTTACTACCACTGCATGCCACTGTGGGAACCAGGCACTTCTCTCTGTACTCCACCTCCAGCAACACCAGAACATTTTGGATGCTGTTAGATCCGAAATGACTGAATTGGTCACATGAGACCAGAGTATGGATTGCCAGAAGTCTATATTTTGTAAATATGGGCCTTGGAAAAAGCTAAATGAGTTTATTGTGCTTTGGCTACAGTCGGTAGTTCTGGTGTGGATAAACAACCATGCATGTCACTTCTGCATGCTGTAAGTCCATTGTTTTTGAATTTCTGTGTTACTTTGGCTATATTTTCACACTTAAAACAATAATTTGGTATTCCTCTTGTACCATTGTCCTCTTTTATGCTAAGAAATAAATCTCCTGACAGTTCCCTCTCAA
Source organism: Sinocyclocheilus grahami (assembly GCF_001515645.1). NCBI lineage: Eukaryota > Metazoa > Chordata > Actinopteri > Cypriniformes > Cyprinidae > Sinocyclocheilus > Sinocyclocheilus grahami. The sequence goes on from NW_015505687.1 coordinate 1,234,169, forward strand.
GTGGTTTCATTGTTGTCAGCATTAAGTCTGAGTATGATTCAGTGGGCCATATAACACTTAATTGTCAAGAAATGACTTATCTTTAACAGTTTTGGTTCAACATACTTACCTGTTGATCAATACTCGCCTTAACCTTACACCAGCATTTTTGTTTGTTTGTTTTATTTAGTAACTTTCAGGAGGGTGTACTCATTTTTACAACACAACATTTTATCACTTTGATAAGAACATTTTATTTTCTTGAATAATCTTAACATTCTTCTTTGGTAACTGATCAAGCAGACTTGCTGGAATATTATATCTCTAAAAAAACAAAACGTCTTCTAAGCAAAGAGTAATTGCTGAATTTGTTAAGTTTCAGAGGGGGTGTACTCATTTATGCTGTGCACTGTGTATATGTATATGTATATGTATATATATATATATATATGCATGTATATGCGTGTTCGTGTGTTATGTAAATATGTAAAAATATATAACATGTTAAACTAAATAACTTCAATAATGAATCAATTCTGCAGTCTGATCTATGATAGAATGCATTACACAACAATAATGTAATACATTTTACAATACGTTTATTTCACATACTACTAAAAAAACTAGAAGTCTGTATACAATATACACCGCACTGCTTAAGTATTCAGTAAGCGAGTATCCCATTCCTTACAGAGCTATGGTACCTCTCAACAGCATCTTACAATCAGAAACCCTTCATCCTTATCCTTAACCCTTTATGACACCTCTCAAAAATGGGTCACTACCTGGAGCTGCCCAGAAAGACAAAGACGAGAAACAAGAGAAAAAAGGAGGGAGAGAGAGGGGGAGACCTCTCCTGAACTATCCATAGACTCAGCTGTGTTTTAAGAGCGGCTCTACTGAGTGTTTTAAGGAGTGATTACCCGAGGGAGACTTTGTATGGGATGTGGTACGTGTGCTAAACGAGGTCATCACAAGTGTCCCGTACAATAACTGAATTAAGGACAACTACCAAGAAAAATGTGTTTCTTCATGATAAAACTAATTATATCAGTGCTTTCCAAAATGGTTACAGATTGGCAGATTGGTCACACACCAAAACATAAATGACCAATCTGCCCATGCAGCGGAATTCAGTCATAAGCCTCATATATACTCACCAGCCTCTTCAGCACTGACCCGACAGAGCAAGAACAGAGAGCAAAAGTCTGGTGAAAGAACCATTCCATTAAAGATAATCGGGTCTGTGCTGCAGTTTTTCATGCTCTGAAAAGTCCATATAAGCTGTGTTTCTCTCTGACAACAACAGCCTGAGGGATCCGTCAGGCCTGCAGAGCTGGGTGGCACAGGACTGAATGGATCAGAGACGGGCTGAATTAGAGAGGGTCGCTGTTCCCCATCACTAACGCTTCATTCATTACACACTCCATCCTGGCCCTCTAGCTCTGGCTTTATCGCACTTTCTATCTGTAGTTAAACAGTATTTAATAAACACACACACTAATATTTCTCAATGGTGTGACTGCTGATTAAATTTGAACAATGTGAAACTCTCATCAGACTTTTCAACAAACGATTATATTCACATAAGGCAACCGATCGTATCTATTCTGTAAATGCATGCTATAAATATTATTGAACAATTCATCCATGTCTGTTTCATTTTTTTTTTATTAAATATATTTTTATTTATGAACCCTAAGATAATGCCCAAAATATTTTCACTGTCTTGTTTTGGTTTCAATGAGAACTATAGCTTAAATATAGTTGGACAGTTTGAAGTTGAGTTACAAACCACCAAAATTCTCATTGAAAACAAATAGCATTACACAAGACACATTCTGGTAGGCAGAAGGGGAAGAAGAGGAGAATCAAGAACACGGCTTGACAGCAAAGTGGCCCATGGGCCAAAAGTAGCCCATTAATCAATTTATACAGCCCTTTTATAACTTATATTAATTTATACAGAGCTGTCTGATACATGAGAGTGCTCTCTTCACAAAACTGAAATCAAAAGCACTCAAGGGGTCAACAATTACAAGGCCAGAGCACAGCATGTTTTAGCTTCCAATGGTCATAGTTCAGCTACTTTCTAAACATGACCCAGCACAGCGTAATCACACATATTTGATCAAGTCTCACTCAATCAGATGTATTTATGCAAATAACTTGACTGTTGACATCAAGCATTAAGCTGTTGCAGCTCATTTGTTCAGAGTGTGTAGCGTAAAAAGTGATATCAGGAAGAGCCACTGAACCTGCATACATACAATGTTTGGTTCTATACAGCTATGAGTCATTCTTAAGTTTGAACATAATTAAATCATCTTTTTGAATTTACTCATTAATGATCATGTGTACTGTGTATGTATGTTTGTGTGTGTGTATATATACATTAGGACAGCTGAATAAAGACAAATGTCTGTCTATATTCTCAGTCATTGAGCACATTAGGTGTGTTTAGTTTTGTTTCTCATGATAACATTTTAGACTTAAAATTAAAATGCTATATTCTAATAACTACTTTGAAAAATGTTGGCCTTCCTCTAAAATGTTCATTTGGATAATCTGGCTTTCGAAAGAAAATAATTGAAGATCCCTGATTTCAGAGTAGAGAAATAAGTACACAGCAAAAGTGCTGAGAGCAAGAGAGAGTGAGAGAGAAATCCTGGGCATGTGGAAAGTTGTGTCTTAAATGTGTGTGTGTATTGTGCTGTGGGGCTTGTATAAGGTTGTCTGAGAGCAGTTAGAGAAGGAGAATGCTTGAAGAGGGGGAATGTGTGCTGGTAATTGCCTCAGTTTGGATATTTGCCCTGGAGTTCACAATAACAGTCATATCCTCTCATCTTAGAACAGGGGCCAATCAAACCTCATGGCTATGCAACTACCCTCTGCAACACAATATAACAGGAGTCCACAAAAAAAACTCTATTACTGAACTTTAATTCCAAGAGTGATTATTGGATGCTGGGTAAAGTTATTCTCTATTTAAAAGACTGAACAATTCAATATGATTAGTTCATCCCCAGTGAACTTGACAATTACAAAAACTAGATAAAGTACTGATTTAACAATAATTCACAGTTAATTTATGCACATAATTCATCTTGCCACTGAAAAATCTGTCAGATGACTGTAATATCTGTTCCAACACTGCCATGTACATGGACTTTGTTTACATCACATCTACACAATACATTTCACCCAAAAATGAAAATTCTGGCATCAATTACTGCACATCTTTCTTTCTTCTGCAGATAATTAGGGTCCAAACAACATGAGTCCATACTGACTTTTATTGTTTGGGGGGAAAAAAAGAAGATGAATATCTTTCACAGAAGAAGGTCAGTAACACAGGTTTGTAATGACACAAGAGTAAATAAATGATGACAGAATTTTAATTTAGAATATTCAGTTGAACAAATGGAGAGGAGAGGAGAGGAGAAGAGAAGAGAAGAGAAGAGAAGAGAAGAGAAGAGAAGAGAAGAGAAGAGAAGAGAAGAGAAGAGAAGAGAAGAGAAGAGAAGAGAAGAGAAGAGAAGAGAAGAGAAGAGAAGAGAAGAGAAGAGAAGAGAAGAGAAGAGAAGAGAAGAGAAGAGAAGAGAAGAGAAGAGAAGAGAAGAGAAGAGAAGAGAAGAGAAGAGAAGAGAAGAGATACTTTAGTCTGCCTTCGTCTTTCAGATGAAGAGAGGAGGGGAGGGGAGAGGAGAGGAGAGGAGAGGAGAGGAGAGGGACTGAACGATTGCTGCTCTGTAAAGTAAAGCCATGATGCTCTTCTGTGTGAGCTGGAGAGGGTTTGGAGAGGGGCATTTCTGAACCTCGTATCACACACTGCAATTAGTGTGGGCTGAAGATGCCTCTCTGTGTGGGAGAGAGAAAGGATGCTGGTGTGCAAAAACAAGAAACAGCTCTGTGGACTTGTATTATGTTGAATTGGTGCAGGGTATGTAGGGAGTGGGATCTGTGACGTAAGGGACGTCCACCCTCACAAGCACTTAAAAGATGGCTGATAAAAATGTGTAATGCTGGTCCTGAAAAAAACAAATGTGCATGTTGTTTCCTAAATATAATTTTTTTCTGCTTCCACAGTACACCTCTAGTAATTTACTATTCATTCACAACATCTGTTTGATTTTTCCGCACTTCTGGAAGTTGTTGACTATATGTAGGAAAGATGTTCAGTGATGCAGCTGGCAGCTGGTTTCAAGACAACATTTTTTTTTAATAACCCTGTGAGATGAGGGCATACAGGTGTACCAAGATGTATATTTTGAGACTATTGGGTGTTTAGAAAGTTGTTTTGAAGTGCAAAACAACTTTGTTTGGTGCAAGAGGTAGGGTACATGGGACTTTAGAATACGGAATACAAAGCCACAGCTTTTTGGGTCAAGCAAGGAAGAAAACATAATTAATTAGCTGAAACAATTTGTCTGTAGCTAATACTTCGCTGATGGCACTCCAGTTATATATGCTTAATACTGAAGGTGTAGTTCACTCAAAATTTGTTCATCTGAAGTTGTTTAATATAAAAAAAAGTTGTCAAAACAATTGTAGTGTTATATGGCTTCTGAAGCCCTACAATAGCTAATAAAACACATTTGGGGCGACATGAGTGTGAACACATGACAACAGAATTTTTTATTTTCAGTTGAACTACCTCTTTAATGCAGAAAAGTCAATGCTAATATAACTGCTGTTAAAGAGCCCCACTGAGAGCCCTCCTAGCCAAAATAGTAGAGCGAGTGGGCGAATTAGCACTCTTCATTGACCCGACACATGACATTATACAAACATTTCTGGGAAGTTTCATCCCTGACAAAGCCTTCAGTGAGTACCCAGCCCATCTAATATTAGAAACCTCCTGTAGCTTTAGAGGGCGAACGTACCTGCGAGGACCCTATTGACGGATGAGTGTGTTGCCAGGCCCGGCTGTCCTCGCTCATGGAAGATTCCAGCATACGGCAAAAACTCCGGCAAGAGGAACCGCCTGGGAGAGATGGAGGGAAACAGAGGCAGTGTGAGAGAGAATGACAGAACATGTGAACCCAAGATTTGAGAATTTTGAGGTTGTGTAACATATCAGCATCACATGCATATTTCACAGAGAAGGAAATTCCATAGAGCACTGTGAAAAACTCAGTAAAACAATATATCCAGCATGGGGGAAAAAAACCCTAAATGCAGATTTTAAATGTAACTGATAACAAAACTAATTTCAATAGAAATTTAAATTGTAAACAGTATCAATAAAAAGTTTTTTTTTTAAAAGCGGTTCTATTATGCTTTTTAACTTTTTCAACTTTAGTTAGTCTGTAATGTTGCTGTTTGAGCATAAAAAAGATCTGCAAAGTTACAAAGCTCAAAGTCCAATTCAAAAGGAGATATTTTATTGAACAGAAATCACTTTTCAAAAACTACAACGAACGACTCGTTCGGACTACAATGCATATTTTCTGGGATTTGTGATATCACAAATATCGATGAATGGGACGAGACCTGGTTGAGCTGCACTAGAGAAGGCAACAGTGTTATCACTAATGTCGGAGACATGCTAGCTTTCCCAAGGCAGATGAACTTAGAGTGGTTATAATCATCCGGGTTTAAATCACGCTCAAATTTATTTGATTTTGACTCAATATTTACACTGACGCTCGCAGGCGGCTATGGTAAGGGGCATGACATTTCCCGACCAGGTGCCGAGTGCTGCCAATCACAACACACACTGGCCCAGCTAACCAATCACAGCACATTTCGTATTTCAGAACGTGGACTTTCATTTGATACAGGAACTATTCGAGCCGTTCATGCCAGACTGGGGAGAGAGGTGCTGTAATAATGTAAAATATGTGAAAAATAATGTTTTTCTCAAACAACCTAGTATGAGAGCCTGTTCTAGTACACCCCCAAAACAAAATCCAAGACTTTGTAAAAGAGCATAATAGGACCCCTTTAATTCCCCAAATGTGTGTGCTATGTATACTACCGTTCAAAAGTTTGTAAAAGAAATGAATACTTTTATTCAACAAAGAAGCATTAAATTGATCAAAAGTGACAGTAAAGTCTGTTACAACAGATTTATTTTTCATAGTGTGAAACTTATGTGAACTTTCGCTTTGAACTTTCTATTCATCAAAGAATACTAAAAAAAATGTATCAGGGTTTCCACAAAAAAATATTAAGCAGCACAACTGTTTTCTACATTGATAATAGAGTAGACTAGAGTAACGGCTGTTTTGCCATCACAAAAATAAATTACATTTTAAAATATACTCAAATTGAAAAATTGTAATAATATTTCCCAATATTAGTGTTTTTATTCATATTAAGTGTTTAACTCTTTTTAATAAAAAATGCAGTCTTGATGAAGATAAAACACATTTTAAAAAACCTTACTTACTCAAAACTTATATTAAAAGTAGTGTATATTTCTAATAATATTATATTTATTTATAATATTATTATTATTATTATTAGAATATTGTGTCATCTCTCACATCAACTGTATTGAAATCAATTGTGAGTCAAGTCTCCTGTGTACTTCTTGTGCCTGCAGAGTGCTATTTGTATGACACACAACACACTCTCAGATGTAGGCAGCAGGCAGTGAGGCAGCTCACTAGGTTTTGGAACAGAGTTAGCATGTACTTCTGGTGCATTGGCATAAACAGACTAAAAGTGTTCCTACCTGGGCATAAAGCGACCAAGGGAGGGGGCAGACATGCGTGCGTTACGAGGAGCCCTATGTCTGCTTCCATTGTCCCTGTACACACACACACACACAGACACAAACTAACTGGTCAGCAACAATAATAATTTGATCAAATATAACTTGCTTAAAATCATTTGTGTTTTATAATTTTGGAAAATCAAGTCAAAGTGTGAATACTTAATTAAACAGCTTAAGCATTTCTGCAATCATTTTTAGCTGAATGAGAACGTCATCAGTACGCTTACAAGGTAAGAGTGGAAATGAATGATAAAGAACAAAGAATTTTTTTTTTGGCAGACATAAATATTAATATGAGAGCTAAACGAAAGACTGATGGGTTTCATAAGTATTCTGATGAATATGGATCTGTGGTCCCAGACTGCAGTGAACGCTGAACTCTCCAGCCAGCGGGTGGAATTATTCATCAGCTTAGAGGAGGGCATCTAATCCGTGCCAAAAAAAGAGAGATAGAGAGGGCGAGAAGAGAAGCGTGGTTTGGAGAGGAGAGAAACACTGATATTCAACTAGTGGAGGGGTTGGAAAGAGGAGCATTAATGGTTCCATAAAAGAACTGAAGCCATGTGCACAGACAAGGCTGCTTCCAAAAACAAACAACATAAAAGAGCGTTTGCATATTACAAATATGAGTCTGGACTTTATAACAGTTCTCAAAATAAGAGAGTATGGCTTAGATTTTTAAATATCTGATAATGAGATTGCAAGGGACATGTAATTTCATAATTTGCTTATGGAAAAAACTGTAATGGCTTAGTAAATTAAAAAAATAACTTATTTTTCAACACCCCTGTGCCTCATCTGCCTTTGCAGAGTCTTACTCAATGTCTTAACAGGCGTCATATACACACAGCCGGTATCCCACTACTCACATATCCCATGGGCACCTATTTCATTAGAACTCATTATAATCATTACACTTAATTTGCATTATACTTAAAGGTGAACTAAGCGAATTTTGCCAAATGATGTTGATATCTGAAAGCACCAAAACAAACACGCCCATAGCCCAACAGGACCTTACCCCTGTTTTGATAACTCAGCCCCACATGTACCCTGGCAGCTACGATGGCGAAATCTGCTATGCCTGCCAGTCGAGTGTATGGTGCCATCAATAAGTGAAAGCCATGTGTGTTACTATGGTAATTCAGGTCGAATGTGTTTGGTAGTAGTGTGTGTTGAATGGTAGGGATGCAGCGATTAACCGGTTTCGCGATTAACCGCCCTTTAAAACATCACGGTTAATTACTCGTAAAGGTTTCCGCTAACCCGAGTGTTTCTGTTACACGGAACGGAACTGTTGCAGCTTGCGCAAAACGAAAACAAAGTTACACTAGCGGTGCACCAGCTTAAAACATGCATTAGATTAACTGTGACAGAGGGACCAAAAAGCAAAGCTTTATTTCCACCAGAGAATACATAAGGGATAATGCACAGCTAGCTGTACATTGAATGATTTTAATGCACGACGTGAAGGCGAGAACCACCTGACGCGAAGCTACAGCTCGTTAGCTCAGCATTCTGCAGATCAGAAAGAGATGAAATAGTGCGGTAAGATCACATTTATTTGAATTAATTCATTATAACATTTAGCTATTTGAATTAATTATTTGAGAGAGAGAGAGAGAGAGAGAGAGAGGACAGTTGCCTGTGTGAATTAGCCTACCTGCGTCTGTGCGTCTCTCCAGTAGGTTATTTAATCTATTTTATTAATAAAAGTCACGGGCCAGCATTCTCAAGAAGTTTGTGTCCTCCTGAATGTTTGTACACGTTCGCAGCACGATCTCACAAACCATGTAAAATCATATTAATTATTATAAAGATTATTAAAATGAATACGTATGGATGACAGTTGATTACAATAATATTTCAGTTAATTTCCATCATTAGTAACAGTTTCCACCGTGGGACAAATAAAGTTAATATTAGTCGTATATTAATAATAGGCTACTTCATTAACTTAGTTATTTACTATCCCTGGTGTAGTATTATTCATAAGTAAATACCAACAATATTTTTTTTCACCATGTTTCCAAATTCTCTACCCCAGGTCCAAATCAAATGTAAAGAATGTACAAACTGAAAACATTAAATACTTTTGTGATCTATTTCCATTTGTTATTTTCAAAAGAGAAATACCGTCATGGATGTTTACAGAGCAGAGGTCACCTTTTTTTAATTCCAATGGGAGAGATGGACTTTTGTTTGTCTTTTGTTTATTATTATTTTGTGCTGTATTGTTG
>NW_015505687.1:1243623-1250194 GCF_001515645.1 Sinocyclocheilus grahami
AATTATTATAAAGATTATTAAAATGAATACGTATGGATGACAATTGATTACAATAATATTTCAGTTAATTTCCATCATTAGTAACAGTTTCCACCGTGGGACAAATAAAGTTAATATTAGTCGTATATTAATAATAGGCTACTTCATTAACTTAGTTATTTACTATCCCTGGTGTAGTATTATTCATAAGTAAATACCAACAATATTTTTTTTCACCATGTTTCCAAATTCTCTACCCCAGGTCCAAATCAAATGTAAAGAATGTACAAACTGAAAACATTAAATACTTTTGTGATCTATTTCCATTTGTTATTTTCAAAAGAGAAATACCGTCATGGATGTTTACAGAGCAGAGGTCACCTTTTTTTAATTCCAATGGGAGAGATGGACTTTTGTTTGTCTTTTGTTTATTATTATTTTGTGCTGTATTGTTGGTTACGGTGTTATTTCTGTTTCAAAAGCCAGCAATAAATAACACTTTAATATCTAAAGAGTGTACATGTGATTTTATACATTAGTAATGTTGGGAAATGAATAAATGCATAATAATCGCCATAATCGTAAAACCGTGATTATTCCTCAGACAATAATCGTACCAACAAAATATATAATCGTTGCATCCCTATTGAATGGTTTAACTCCGTTTCACGTGGAAGACGACGTTCAACACCTGGCAGAAGAGGAAAGCCACCACTGGAAAGCTGCTCCGATATTTAGGTGTGTCAATGGGACTTTTTTTCAGATTTAAAAAAAAATTAAAAATTTCAAACAAAAAAAAATTCCTTCTATAAGATATATTTATGTATTCATTGTGTATACACTACTGTTCAGTTTTGAGTTTGAGGTCAACAAGACTTTCATTTATTTATTTTATTATTATTATTATTTAATTTTTTTAGAAAATATTTTCATCCAGTAAGGATACAATAAATTGATTAAAAAAAATCACAGTTTGGCATTAAAAGAGTTCATTACATTTTATAAGTTTCAAACAATTATTTTACATTTTTACAATATTTCACAATATTACTGTTTTTCTGTATTTATGATCAAATAAATGCAGCCTAGGTGAGCATAAGAGACTTCTTTTGAGAACATTAAAAAAATCTTACTGACCACAAACATTTAGATGGTAATGTAATTTGTTTAAATATCTGACAGCCCGAGCAGGTGGGCTTTCATAGCTTGACCAAAGTTTGTTCCTTATCTACTTAAACATAGTGGGGAGCTTTTCCTTGTCATTGTTTCCTTTTTGCTTGATCGGGGTTGTAAGTCACTATTCTTAGTAAACCAGGGTTCCTACACATTTTCCATCTCTAAATTCCATTCTTTTCAAGACTCAAATTTCCAAACCTCTCAGTAGATTTTCAGACCTTAAAATAAATGGTTCATAGAGCATTGTTTTCAGCTTTATATTTGTTATATAGTCATCTGTAAATATTTTTCTTTTCTTTTATTGATTTTCTCGAAGTGATAACATATAGAGCCCCTAAAAAAAACAGACTTTTGCACGCACACAAGAAACTTTAGTTGCCTTCAAGAAACTACTGACATGCGCATGGGAATTTTTTGTGCTTACGCATTACAATTTCTAGTTTTATATATACTATATAACCTATTTCCTTTGTGCATCACAGCCATCTTACTATGAAGAAAATGACAGCATGGATGCACATGAATTAATAGAGATATATTTGCTCAAAATTGGGCTTTTCTTAGGGTAGTACGCATCATCTGTGCAGAAACAATGACAAGAATTGGGCTGATGGCACAGTACGGCTGTGTGCATTTTCCAATTGGCCAAGTTCAAGGGTTTATAAAAAAGGCTGGTACTATAAAAAGTGTTCAAAATTTGGCTCTCTTTAGGGCAGTATGTCATATTTCAAGGCTTTAAGTCTGCTTTAACGCAACCTCACCGCGAAATGGGCTGATGGAACAATAAGTGGCTCAGTGTGCATTGTCCTATATGCTAAGTTTAATGGTTTCTCGTGCACACATGAAAGTCTGTATATTTTTTTATTTTTGAAAAGATCCTTTTAGAAGCTCTGTAATGCGGTGCTAAGAATATCGTGAGAAGAAACCAAAAACGCTTATAACCTGCATTTTTGCATAATGAAAAAGTGCACTGACCTTGAATTCATTCAGTCGTGTCTGACAATCACTAAACAATCACTAAACAGCTGCCATGAAAACACACTTGTATGATAAATGTATTTTCATTAAATTCTTAATTTTCTATTATAGAAAATTAAATAGGGGCAAAAGTCTGGACTCTTCCAGACCTGGAAATGACTCGAATCAAATTCCATACTTTTCCAAACTGCGTAGGAACTAGAGCCCGACCGATATGGGTTTTTGGGGGCTGATACCGATACCGATATTAGGGAGTTAAAAAAAAAAATTCTGTGTGTATATTATAGTTCAATACCAGTCAAAAATTTGGACACTTTCCCATTCGTGTGTCCAAACATTTAACTGGTACTATATATAGAATACAGTATATACATAAACAGAATATATATATATATATATATATATAAACACATTTTTTGCAATGATCACTCAAATATGGTGATTGCATAAATTAAATGGCCAAAATGTGCTTGTTAATGTTTTGTCTTGCTTTTCAAAAAAAAAAACAATCAATTACAAAACAAATTAAAAAATATTTAACACTGAACATTTTTAACATTCTACCAGACACTATACCAACAAAGCACAATTTAAAATTAAATAAGTGAAACTTAAAATTAATAAGTTAGTAAAGTAATAATTTTTGGCCATCTTGAATCAGGCATGTGTTTTTTTTTTTTGTAAAATTACAATACTAACATTTATGAATGTTGATAAGAGTTCTTGCTTTTCCTCAACTTTTATTTAGGCGGAAACGCACAGGAAGACCTCAATGCTTATTTTTGTTGACATCAGATTTATAAATGAGTCTCATTACGAATACGTCGTACATATCGCATTGTCACATGCCTTGTAAAAATTCATAAAAATGTGACTGAGCAACGGACGACTGTATCAGCACAGATTTTCCTCACGCTTTGGACTTTGAACCCTGGTTAACAAAAAGATCTGCTGGGAGTTCGTGCAGTGCTGTCAGAATACATGCAATGCGTGCGTGTATTAGAAAACATAACGTTCTGCAGTTTATTTACTAATTGTTTAAGGCCATTTCGCGATTTCAATCATCATACAGTAACCAGCAACAATCACCCCTTCCTCTTCTCATTGAAGACATGCGATGCAGTCTTAAACAGCTGTCGGTGCTTGTAATGATTTTTGCGTCTTTCTCAGACAGTTTAAATGCTTCCACACGTGTGTGCTGCATTATAAAGAGAGCGCACCTCTCACTCTGCGCTGGTTGCTATTTGATCGCATCATATCATTGTTCGGTACAATTTATTCGGTCTTTTCACTTATTCGGTTGCCGAACATTCGGTGCATCCCTAAATATAAATTCACGTCTCGCACACTTTAATGCCCTTTGAATGTAACGTGTACGTTCCCTTGGAACTGGAATCATGGCGGAATTTCATGTGAAGTCCACTTCGCAGGGCACTTACGGTCGAATAAGACAACGCGTGAATGCTGCCTGAACAAGAAACCTCCCTACTGAAGGGAAAGTGTTGACTGGTGTCACTATCTCACGAACGCGCCGGCGGATCTCCACCAAATTTGGGGGATCCCTTCAGCTCGAGGAGCCCTCTCCTTGGTTGGTAGATTTGCAGCGCCGTTAAGGAGGTATGGCCATTCAAAGTTTCAATAGTTTTCCATTGACTTAAGCTTGAAAGCGTTTCATCCAGGTCACCAGTAGCAAACAATAGAGTGTGCTCTGCTGGACAAACTAAGTAATTACACCATTTCAAGCATTTTATCTGCGTTATATGTTCTGTAAAAAAAAATTTTCGGCGACAGGCTCATATCGGCCGATAATATCAGCAAAACGATATATCGGTCGGGCTCTAGTAGGAACCCTGGTAAACCTGCTGTGAAATAATATGTATTTTGAAAAGCACAATACAAAACTTTGATTTGAACTGAAAACACAACAGATGAGAGAAAAAATTCTTCTATGATTTATATAATTTCACAGTTGTCCAGCTGGAATAAAGCAGCAAGCTCAAAGCAGTACATTACTACATCCCATCGGAATTAAAGTGCATTTCAAGCCAAGGCTAACGCTAATGCCAAGCACTATAAGAAGAGATGCCATGGGCAACTCTGGTAAAATTGTTGGCAAGCTCAATAAGTCGGTTGAAAAGCAGAAATGATAACATTCTGGGATTCAGTGCCTGCCTTGCATGTTTGTTGGGTTGCTTAGCAACAAAACAGGAAAATAAATCCATAGAGATTTTTACGAGTGGATGAGAGCAGGTTAGAATGCAGAAACAATTTGGCACAGGCTTTATGTGTCTGTTATTGTTTACTTACTCAAACTCCTCAAAGTCAACTTCGTTGTTCTCCATGCTGGGGGCAGGGCCAGGGGAGAGGCTGCTGGGATTGGAGGACAGGTGTCGGGGTCTGCTGGGGGGGCGCAGAGAGCGCTGGCGAATGCTGTCACGCCGAGACAGATACTGGATCATACGCTGTGCGTAATATGCTGCAGGGGACAACCTACACACACACACAACACAGATAGAACCCACAGTGATGTTAGATATTAATTACGCAACATACAAAACAAGTCATCCTACTGTTTCTGTCTTGACGCATGAATCAAATAAATACATGTGCTAAGAGATGCACTGATACACAATATGTGTGCCAATATAATATTGGTATACTGTCAATACTGATACAGATACTTTAGAATCTTAAACTTATGAACTACAGCTGTGGTTTCAACCGTTCAGCACTGTAACCAGTCACAAACTGTCTGTTGAGTACATTAAAGCAATGGCCAATAAGACATGTTTAAGCTAATCCATATAACATTAGTATAGACAAACCAATCCAAATGACTGAGGTATAAGAGGTGTGATTCACAGATAAACATGTTGTGTTTCACTTCCGTTCACTGAATTAGTGACATTTTTATGTTTGTAACCATCTGACCTTTTCCACCCTGACAGGAACCTCCTCTTAGTGCTGGGCGGTATACCGGTTCATACTGAATACCGGTGTTTATTTTTGTTATGATATGAATTTTTAAAATACCGCAATACCGCTATGTCACTTAAACATCGTTCGGAACATGACACTGTTCGAAAGGGGTCCCTTTTCACTGTTGCACTGTGGTGAGGGAACAGCTGTATGTTACTAAGCGTGAAAGTTCTGAAACTGAAGCTGTAGAACTAATAGAACGTGATGACAGAAGAACTCATCCACAATATCCACATTGACCTCCATTGAAACCGGTGTAATTTTGAAAAATACTGTGATATACATTTTTTGTCATACCGCCCAGCACTACCTCCTCTGATCATCTTCTGTTTTTAAACAACTTTTGTGCACAGCTGATATTATATACTTAAAGGATTAGTTCACTTTTGAATTAATTTCCTCAATTTTCTCACCCCCCCATGTCATCCAAGATGTTCATGTCTTTCTTTCTTCAGTCGAAAAGAAATTAAGGTTTTTGAGGAAAACATTCCAGGGGTTTTCTCTATATAGTGGACTTCAGTGGGGTTCACTGGGTGGAAGGTTCAAATTGCAGCTTCAGTTCAGCTTCAAAGTGTTCTACACGATCCCAGACGAGGAAGAAGGGTCTTATCTAGCTAAACGATTGGTCATTTTCTAAAAGAAAAGAAAATTTATATACTTTTTAACCTCAAACGCTCATCTTGTCTAATTCTGCGTGAACTCTGTGCATTTTCCAGTTCATGACAGTTAGGGTATATCGAAAGCTCCCATCTCATTTTCTCCTCCAACTTCAAAATCGTTCTAAATCGCCTACATCGCTGTTTTACCGTTTCTTGTAAAGGGCGTTTGACCTTCTTTGCACGTTCACTTTGTAAACACTGGCTTGGTACTTCTGCAGCGATGTAGGACGATTTTGAAGTTGGAGGAGAAAATGAGATGGGAGTTTTTCGACCAACCCTAACTGTTTCGAATGGGACTGCACAGAGTACACATACGCATTGCAGAGCTACACAAGACAAGCGTTTGAGGTTAAAAAGTATATAATTTTTATTCTTTTTTAGAAAATGACCGATCGTTTAGCTAGATAAGACCCTTATTCCTCATCTGGGATCGTGTAGAACGCTTTGAAGCTGCACTGAAGCTGCAATTTGGACCTTCCACCCAGTGAACCCCACTGAAGTCCACTATACAGAGAAAAACCCTGGAATGTTTTCCTCAAAAACCTTAATTTCTTCTCGACTGAAGAAAGAAAGAGATGAACATCTTGGATGACATAGGGGTGAGGAAATTATGAGGAAATTTTAATTCAGAAGTGAACTAATCCTTTAAAGGAGACATATTATGCCCCTTTTTACAATATGTAATATGAGTCTCTGGTGTCCCCAGAATGTGTCTGTGAAATTTCAGCTCAAAATACTCCACAGATCATTTATTATATCATTTTGAAAATGCCTATTTTGAGTGGAAGCAGAAACACGCT
>NW_015505687.1:1250744-1258223 GCF_001515645.1 Sinocyclocheilus grahami
CACAGCATGTGAGTACTAAACTAAGTTCTCATTCACACACAAGTTTATGTTAAAAGCACACATGAGCTACAAAAACAGTCGGTTATGTCTGTGAAGGTAAAAGCTGGGAAATAAATCGCTTGTTTATTTTAGATCTGTGTGGCAGCAGCAATATACATTAAATAAATCAATAAATCCACTGCTCTGTTGTCTCCGCTGAGGCTGGGACTGTAAATAGTGTTCTGTGCTCGTTTGTGCAGCCAAAGACAGAACAGTTAGCATGTGTTGCTCAAACTTTCACCATGGCATTAGAACTAATACACCGTTGTCGCTTGCGAAAACACAATAACGGCGCCGTGGGTGTAAACTTACAGATTAAGGGGCGGTAATATTATAATGAGATCCCTTTGCCACGTCACCAAGGGAGCGATATCAAACACGCTTGTTTTCTCAGACTATTGCAGAAAAAGGCTTACCAAAACAAAGTTACTGGGTTCATCTTTTTCACGTTTCCTTGGTTGGTAGATGCACCGGGGACCTGATTATAGCACTTAAAACCTGGAAAAGTCAGATTTTCATGATATGTCACCTTTAATACTAACTTTCATATCCACTCAAAGAAAGCTGCATCTATTCTAATTTAACTGCTCAAGCTGCTGAGACATTAGATAGCATTTTGGAAAAGGGACTGGCTGAATGAAGCCCACAAAACTAAAATCCTTTGTGCAGTTTAGGAAGAGCATCTGGAGTTTCATTCTGTCTTGGACTAGTTGAGCAAGGACATCTGCCACCAGCTTGGAACAGATGAGCTTAATGCTAAGACAAACAGCTAAACTCCAAATGTATCCACTCAAAGAAAGCTGCATCTATTCTAATTTAACTGCTCAAGCTGCTGAGACATTAGATAGCATTTTGGAAAAGGGACTCGCTGAATGAAGCCCACAAAACTAAAATCCTTTGTGCAGTTTAGGAAGAGCATCTGGAGTTTCATTCTGTCTTGGACTAGTTGAGCAAGGACATCTGCCACCAGCTTGGAACAGATGAGCTTAATGCTAAGACAAACAGCTAAACTCCAAATAAACCCCAGGGTGTGATAATGGTCACACATCCTCACCAGTCACAAAGAGAATTACTGTAATTATGAAGCAAACGAAACAGAACATTGTCCCTCACAAACACATACAATTGCAGGGACAGAAACTTGGCAGAACTTTTTAGAGCTCTAAGGAACTGAGAATAAGCCAAATCAGTGACAGTCTGTCTGAAAGAGCCTAAACACAATGCATACACACAGTTTATCAGCATGTGTTCGAGGACGTGTTTTTTTCGGCCAATATACAGACAGAGAGAGAGAGATCCGGGAAACAACCATGTCATATAGCGCCAATTACTTGTGGCTCTGAATGTGTTGGGAGTCAGACTATCCCTCTGCTCGGATGGCTTCTAACACCAGGTACATTCTGCTCAGGGGGAAATGAGTCTGTTGTGGTAATTCACAGGTTAGTGGTGCGTCAGCCAGTGTGTTTGTGCGAACCTGCCAGCGCGAGTCCGTGCTAACAATCTGTCTTGATCCTGGACCACAGCTGATTCCCCAGAGCTCAACAATGACTCACTAGCCATGAACTCACTTTATTATGAGCCTCGCTCAGAGTCAGAGGATGATGACAGGCTATGTGAGTGTGTGTTTGAATTAGGGAGACATTGGGGTGCTGGCAGGTCTAAAAATGTCACACTGCTGACCGCCAACGTGACACACAGTCTTCCTCATTACCTAGACCTCACCGGCCAAGCGGCATGACCATGAGACGCAGTTCACGCAACACTCTCACACACAAACATACACATCACACACACACACAATGAATCACCTGGCCGGATCGGGATAGATGGGGTGGTCTCGTGATCCAGAGACGTCATATCTGGAAAGAGACATCATGGACGACTCCAGCAACCTCCTACAAAACAGAATTACATTGCTTTGCATGTTTTTGAATTGTGAAGACTTTCACCTCCTGCTCATATAAAGAATCTCTGGACAGGACATCACAGACACATTTTCCTCCAATTTGCACTATGCTGTTTCTACAGTAACACTCTCCACCATGGGCCATCACAATCATTAAAAATCTCATTAAACTGAACAAGGACATTAGTATTCTCATTACCGACTGTTATGCAAAGGCTAAATGAATGTAATGTGTAAGTAATGATGTGAGCTCTGCCAGGCCTGGCTAGGAATCAGTTAAAAATCTGTTAAAATTGTGGAATTTGTTAAAGAGCAGGTCATATGGTATTTTAAAGTGTCCTAATATTGTGTCAGAATTTATCATGCACTTTTTTGATTAACAACTGCAGATTGTTTTCATTTAAGGATAGCTACGTTATAAACTGCAAAAGAGATATTTTTCAAAAACCCATATGACCTGCTCTTTAAGTTTGAGTTTGTACTCAAACTTCCTCACACACCACAGAGTATGCTGAAGGCCATTAAAAGAGGAGACTGAGTCCTGTGGACGACAACATGCTGCCTCGTACTGTCAGGGCACAAAGCAAGACGGACAGTTGTGTAGCAAGCGGGGCATTTTTATTCAGCATGAGTCAGTGTGATGTGTGTGTATGTGAATGTTTTTGGTGTGGGTGTGCTCAGCTCTTCATTAGAATGCCATCTTCTGCCCTTTGACTCACACCAAAAACAGAACGGATCGATTCTGACTCCTTTTCACACATTTGTTTGCTCCCTTTGACTCTTAAAGATCAAGATCTGCATTTTAACAGAGATTAAGCAAACAAGGCTCTTTAAAAATGCACAAAATATTTCAGAACCCTCCTGTTCTGGTAATTCTGGTAACTCGTTTTGTCTACAATCACCTTTAGAAGTTGCACGTGTAGCATGATCTGGTACTATAGTTGTCTTCTCTTGTTTCAGGTACGACACAATAGCATGTAGAGGGAAGACTTCATTCTGTAACTTTGCTCCATGCTCAAAGCTGTGAGTCAGTAACACTGAACTGGAGCGGGACTCGTGGGAGAACATCAAATGACAGAGTATTAATTCTTGTTGCACTTCTGCATAAGTGAAGTGTGATACTGTTTTTTTGTTGCACAGCATTGGCCTTAAAACACAGCCAAATCACAGCACAGCCATGCACATGGGTCAGGATGTTCGGTGACATGAAAAGAGGAGGACTGTGTGTTAGAGTGCAAGTACATCATCAGAAAAAAAGCCCATAGGCCACTCAGCGATGGAGATCTGTGTGCATAGTTACCACCACATATGCAGTGTGATGAGCTACTGCCCCCCAAAGGACTGTAACTGGCATTGCAGGACCCCTTGAGGGGAGTAATCTGAGAAGATTGTCCCACATTTTACATCAGATACCTTACAAAAGTGCCAATGTGATGAACTTCAACTTAAGTTAATAAAAGTGGATCGATTAACTTAACTGCAGCATCCAACAAAACCAGACTTCTCTTTATGAGCCAAATGGCCTAAGGTTTGCATGACTACTTATTTTAATTAGTAAAATGTGACAGTCCAGAGAAGCAGTTGAATACTAGGCCATGAGTCAATGCTTACATTAAATGACTCAACTAGACAGAGTGCAGCATCAGCAGTCTGACCCAGGGTTCATAAGGACATTAGTACCAAATAAAAATACAGGACTAGTTTTACAGGGCCTTAAAAAATAGTAGTTTCCTAAACTGGTGATGCACAAACAAATTCTATGTGTCTTAAGCATAAAAGTCTCACTGTATACTAGCAACTCACTCTTCCTACACTGCTATGATGAAAAGACTACACATATACTACCGTTCAAATGTTTGTGGTTAGTAAGATTTTATCTGGTGCTAAAGATGCATTAAATTGATCAGTAATAGTCAAGACATGTACATTACAAAAGATTTCTATTTCAAAAAAATTATGTTCTTTTGAACAAAAGAATCCTGGTAAAAAATCATCACAATGTCCACAAATATTATTAAGCAGCACAAACGCTTTCAACACTGATAATAAGAAGAAATGTTTCTTGAGAACCAAATCAGCATATTAGAATGATTTCTGAAGAATCATGTCATACAAATGGCTGCTGACAATTTAGCTTTGTATTTGTAATATATTTGTTATTGTAATAATATTTCACAATGTTACTGTTTTTTTGATCAAATAAATGCATGAGCATAAAAGACTTCCTTTTTAAAAAATGTAAAAAAAATTGTACTGACCAGTGACCACATTTGAATGGTAGTGTACACATACAATAAGCTCACTGAAAGCACTTTTAATCACTCTTCAATAGAAGATGCCGTTTTTCCAGATATTACAATAATTAAATTAAATTAAATTCCACATTACAAAAGATTTCTATTTTAAAAAAATTATGTTCTTTTGAACAAAAGAATCCTGGTAAAAAATCATCACAATGTCCACAAATATTATTAAGCAGCACAAACGCTTTCAACACTGATAATAAGAAGAAATGTTTCTTGAAAACCAAATCAGCATATTAGAATGATTTCTGAAGAATCATGTCATACAAATGGCTGCTGACAATTTAGCTTTGTATTTGTAATATATTTGTTATTGTAATAATATTTCACAATGTTACTGTTTTTTTGATCAAATAAATGCATGAGCATAAAAGACTTCCTTTTTAAAAAATGTAAAAAAAATTGTACTGACCAGTGACCACATTTGAATGGTAGTGTACACATACAATAAGCTCACTGAAAGCACTTTTAATCACTCTTCAATAGAAGATGCCGTTTTTCCAGATATTACAATAATTAAATTAAATTAAATTCAACTAAATTCAAGAACTGTCAGCACTTTGAGGACCTGGTGTCCCTTACAGCTGAGAACACAAGGGTGAGAAATAAAAGCTCACAAATCTCAAATGACAGCTTCATTCTGCTTGTGTTGCTATGAACAGCATAAATACAACAAACATGTTCCTTTCACTTAGAGTTTCTGTCAGAATCTTGCAGATACTTTCATCTGTTATAGGGGTCTTACAGCAGTTCAGGGTGAAATTTTGACTTGCATGTGAAGGCTTTAAATGAACTCAGTCCATTTCAGAAGTCCGCCATGCATTTCACTTTTGGCATGCTTGGTGAACACAGCAAGCTCTTCTGAAATTCACATAAATCCAAATATAAAAACAATGACATAAAAACAAATACACTGACCAATCTTTATGCAATTCCTTTTTGGTGAGATTTATAATTTATGTAGCAAAATGAAAAAAAGACACTTTATTTGTCACGTCACTCACTTCTTAAAGTTTATTCATCTATGCTGTGGGGAAGTGACAGTGTTGATATGCAGATAAGCACTTCATTAATACTAGGCCCAGCTCTGGATGGCATACTCTGCTGTGAGGGCTAATAGAGTGCACACAGACGGGCACAAGGTCAGATCAAGCTGATTTCCATGTTAGACACTTTTCTTTGAAGCCCAAACAAGGTTCCAATCATTTTACTCAAATAACAGTTTATGTGGCGCATCGCAGTGTGGACTGCGTTGTGATCATGTCACTAAAAAATACAGGCTTTGCAAAGAGGCTACTATTGAAGAATAAGAAAGATTAAAATTATATTTGACATGACATCAAACTCACAGCTGGTGTGTTAGCACCAGAGCACCTCACACAGAGCTGTTGCTCATTTCCAGGGTTGGGGAGTAACGGAATACATGTAACGGCGTTACGCAATCAGGATACAAATATCTAGTAACTGTAATCCGTTAATTCAAAAAACAAAGTATTCAGATTACAGTTACATTTAGTAAAAAGTGGGAATACTATCAGGATTACATTTGTTTAATTTAAAATTAAATAAATTAGTATTTTGACATTACGCTATATATTCAGCGCTGCTTCATCATAGTTCCTGGTAGAGCCCTGCACGGGCCTCAAATATAGGCCCTAGCCCGGCGCATGTCCGACAGCTTATCAGAATTATCGGCCCGAGGCCCAGAGCTTGTCTTTTTTCCCCTTCTCCCAAAACAGCTTATACTACTGTTTCAGCTATTAAAATAGTTCAGTTTTGTATGTAATGGTGAAGTGATTATATTTTATTTCGTTTTTTTATTAAGTTAATTTAGAAAGAACGTTTGGAGCATTTTTTGTTCGTTAAAAAGTTTTTGTTTTTTAAAGTAACGACCAAGCGGCCAACGGCAGACAGTGAACTGATAGCCTATGTTAGCCTTCTCAAATCATCACGACTTGCCTAAAATAAAATCTATAGATATAAAACAGTTCAAGCATATAACAACCCTCTACGGACACCTTGGCAATTGAACCGCCGTTGGCTAGTAAATTTTTTAGTTTACTCGCCAGACTGATATACAGTATATATATATATATATATATATATATATATATATATATATATATATATACACACATATATATAGTAGTCAACATTTGAAGTGGATCAAAAAAAGTTAATCAACGTTGTCCTAAGACAAGAATGCATTTTGGTTTTAGGACAACTTTGATGAAAGGTTTTGATCCACTTCAAATGTTGATTAGTATATATATAATGTTTGTAAAATGCCAGTTTTTTAAATATCTGAAAGTACACTCTTAACATCGGTCAGTTAAGCATTATAATATGA
The DNA here is from genome assembly GCF_001515645.1 of Sinocyclocheilus grahami. Classification (NCBI taxonomy): domain Eukaryota; kingdom Metazoa; phylum Chordata; class Actinopteri; order Cypriniformes; family Cyprinidae; genus Sinocyclocheilus; species Sinocyclocheilus grahami. Next base: position 1,257,343 of record NW_015505687.1, read on the forward strand.
TAATCAATATTATTATATGTTAGAACTTTAGGAATTAGAATTAAAACTTGATAACCATGTATGAATGCATATTCTTTTTACTCGCAATGTAGAGGGTTGTATAACAATGTTTAAACATTAAATCTAGATAAATGTGCGCTATATCCAATAGTTTGTGCGGAAAGTGGAAGCTAAAGCACGCTTTGCAGGACATGGAGGCGCATTTTTTTAAGTGGATACGCCATCATTTTTGCTCATAAAGGTAAGAGTAGCCTAATACATCATTCAGAACTGTGAAGGGTCTACTTTTATTTGTGTGCACTCACAATATCAACAAAACTTGCTTTCATAAAATAAAGAAAACAAACACGATCCGCTTTCTGCATCGTCTTGAACAGGCGCGCTTCTCAAAAATGAACCGAAACTAAGCGAATAGATGCCTCACAGACATGATAAATATTTAACACTTAACGTAATAAAACAAATCGAAAACAAAAACTCTTTCATTATAATCATAATCCGTAAAGATGCACTTCTCTCTAAAGGCGCGTCTAATGTGGAGATGGCGAGTCAGGATCGACAACTTCATTCTTGCGACACCGAAAGACTCAGAAAACACTAGTTTATTAGTAAATAACTCAAATATCTCCTTACTATTTCCCCGACACATTCATGGTAATAACTTTTGCCGGTGCTTTGCGGCAAGCTTTAGCCTATTGTGTGCATTTGAACGCAGATCTCTTCAGCTGCACTGACGGCACGCTCGCTCTGCTGCGGGACACTAAACCCCGTCGAGCCGTTGTTGACAGTCGCAGTAGCACGGTCTCGTGTTGTTTCCACCAGCGCGGCAAAAAAAAATTTCATCACTAATTGATGGATGTCTAAAATATAAAAATAAGGAG